>NW_008609184.1:0-26948 GCF_000691845.1 Merops nubicus
ATAATAAATTAATCAATATATTTAATATTGCTTGATCTCGGTGGTATCTTGGGAGCGTGGGCACGGGTGTTTTCAACCTACCCTTGGCAGACGGACACTACGTCTCGTCTGCAGCGCCCCCTACTGGAGGGGCGGATTATTGCAACATCACAACTCGGGATTTTTCATCCCTTGGTTCGTGACAGATGGGTAGTTAGGTAGTATTACTTTGGTAGCTTGTTTCAATGGTTCTTAACATTTTGACAACATATCAGCACTGTTTCCTCTAAACACTGGATGTCTACAATAAGCCTCTCTTCATACACGATTTACAGTAATAAGGCTGTAGGTGCTCACTAATCTCTGATAAAACCAGCATATGACACAACTCATTTTCCTAACTAAAATTGTTTTCAACAGCTACGATTAAAACCTTAATGTTAATGTGTTTTTTTTTGGAATAAGCTTAACATTTTCCCAAAGCTTCTTCATGCTATGTCCACAATTTCTTATTCTTTTTATTACAACTCAAACCCTTGCAAAGTCTGCTGCATACTCAGTTTTAATTAAAATTCAGCAACTGTCCAATTTAGTATTTTAAGCAAAACCAATTTAGCAGCAGCTATGATGTTCCAGATCTATTTTGGCTGAAGTTAAGTTTTACAGAATTAGACACCAGTATGATGAATTTGTATATATACATATTTTATCAACATATCTTTTCTTGCATTAACAGATTAGCATGGCTTTCTACCCCTGCAGTTATTTCCTACCTCACATTACATATATAAGACAATAATAAACAAGCTTGGAATTTTACCAAAGCTGAAAAAAAATATTAACAGAAAATTGTAAAATTGTAAACTTGACATTTCTACCAACTTTTGTTTAAAGAAAAAAAATAAAAAAAGAGGTGCCACAGTCTCTTTACAAAATCTTGAGATGCAGGAACATCAACAGACATCACATGTCTTAGCTACAGTGAGAGTGGGAGTGTAGCAGATCTGCAAAGATCATTCAGACGAGAACTTAGTTGCTGAAGCTGAAGTACATTAAATAAAAGACTTTTCTATCTGGATTGTTGAGTGAGCAGATTGTCACAAAGCAAGTGCTTAGGCCCATATTTTAGTCAGGAACTACAGAGAGACAGCAGGAAAAAAAAATGATGAAGCAGTATTAATCAGGAAATACAAAATGGTTCCAAACAGACCATTGGCAGGTATTTGCAGGAGATGTACCAGTTATGATTAAGTAAGTGAGCACAGAGTTTGAGGGCTTCAAAGAAACCTCTTAGGCTTACACTCTCTAGAGAATATACTAATATTGCAGTAGATGTACATTTTGAATTCATGGAAGAATACTGCTCTTCCAATTGAGAGGAGAGAGAAAATACACAGTACAACCAAATTCCCAAAGGAGATGCTTCAGGAAAAACAAAACAAAACAAAAAAATCATCTTGACATAAGCTAACTTCCTCAAAACTTAAGAAAATTAATCTTTTGCTTGAGAGATACTACGTATTAAACTGGATCATAATTCAACATAACATGAAAGACAAATCTACACTCAGAGCAAAACACTTAAGTGTGTCATCAAGTGTCTTCAGACTGAAGCACTGGGGCTGCAACTTTTCTGCTATATGGTAACAAATTTATTGCATGTACATAAAAGCATAAAAGAAACAGTAAAACTGCTATGAAGATAGAATGAAGAATGTCCAGGTATTGAAACCTAAGAGAAAGAGTACATCTCCACTGAGCGTCTCAAGACATGTAGATTAGGAAAACAGAGAGGATGTCATACACCTACAATAAGACAAAGACTTAGGGGATGAAGACAAGAAGGTAAAGAGATAAAGAACACATAATTGGTACCCTGAGACATCTAGGAACGAAGACAAAAGTCAGTGAGTAAATCTTAATAATCAGAGGTGGGAAAACATGGATACAAAAGGCTGTAATCACCATCAGCTCCAAAAGAGAATAAAAAATTACTGTCTAAAGCAAACCCTCTGGCCAATGAAAGAACCATCCAGGAGGCATAAAGCTATCTCATTAGCTAATGTTCTTTGTCTATTATCTTTTTGAGTAAAATCTTGGGTAGACCTGTTTGATACAATCCTTTTGATGCCTGGGTGCTCGACAAACCTCTTGGACAAGTTTTGTGAGTTTTATATATGTGAATTTAAGAAAATAAGATTGGTTTTGCTTTAAATTAATCACCTTCCTCTCCTAGAAGATCTCACATTGAAAGTTGTTGCATTTTTGCTAGCGTCACAACAGAATTTCCATGAAAAATGGATTCAATTTCACAGTAAAAATAATTCCTATTTTTCCTACTTTTAGACTTTCCATCCTCTCTGTACTGAAGTCTGAATTCTGCTTCCCTATCTCCATTGTTTTATCCTTCTTGAACAATGATCTCAAGAATAGGGCAATAACTCACTGTTCTTCTCAGACAGTGTCTTATTGTCTGGATAGAATAGGCAACCAGATATTGTTAGTAAAACAGTTGTAATGTGTCATCCCCAGTCATTAGTTTTCTTTCTAATGATGTTCTGTCGCTAAACCCGCTTGAGATCTACATTTTCCCCATAACCCCCTGGAAAAAGTAATCTGGTCAACATTCTACACAAACTACCTTGCTGGAAAATTTTGATGTGTAGTTGGAAATTCCTTCAACACAGAAACACTTCCTCCATTCCCCCCTCCCCCCAAATCTGCATGCCTTCTTCCAATTAGGACATTACTTAGTTTGAACACTTCTCTATCTATATAATGAAAAGCACATTAATGATAAAATCTACAAGCTTGAAAACAAACCTTATATTTGAATACATGTTAGTGTATGTTTAAAACTATTGGCAAAAATCCGTGTAAGTAGCTTATTTAAATAGAGAAGCATCTCTTGTTTTGGAATAGCAACTTTACCTGTCTGGATAAGAAGCACCTAAAGCTTCAAGGTATATATATGATTAATTTGAATAAAGAACAATTATTTGACCACCTACTAGTCTGATAACTGATCACTCATCTTAGGCCCTATATTTCCTTCCATCTATGTCAACAGCAGAACTTTTTTTTTTTATATTTGGCGCTTTTATAATAAGCTTATTTAAAATATATATAATCACTTAGACTTATATATCTTGTAACACAATCCTCCAATGTTACAGCATAGAAAGTTCCTACTTCAGTGTGAATCAGTTAATTTTGTTTAATATAAAAACTTAGTCTACATAGAATTGTGCAATTAACAGAGAATTTTCAGCTTTAATGGAACTGCAAAAGCATTCAATTAGCAGATTAAGATTCTTAAAAAGCTTCACATACATACCCTTGGGTATTTTTTATTTGCTAGTTCTTTCTAAGATTATGGATATTCTTACGAGAGTCAGATGTTTACATAAGAATAAAAGATATTAGTTCCCCATGCAGTATTAAAGAAAGACTATTGGTTTTGTTTTATTACAGTTCTTAGCTTCAATATTATATTACAGGTGCATGCTTTAGCTTTCTGGGTTAGTTTTACTAATTTCTAAGAATCAGTTTTAAAAAATGGGTTTCAAATCACCTGTATTGTCCTCACAACAGCAGTTCTTCATAACGTATATATGTAGTGACAGAAACTGTCCTGGGTTCAGCTAGGACAGGGTTAATTTTCAGCAGAAGCTGAGCAGGAGTCACAGCCAGGACAGATCACAGGACCAGCCAATGGGATTTTCAATACCATACTGATGTCTTGCCTGCTCCATAAGGGCAGGGACCAGGCCAGCCGCACTTGGTCTGTGGTGATGCCATCGGTTTGGTGCTAGCCCAGTCTGTCTGGTTTTTATCACCTGTTTTATGTTTTGTTTCACTACTGTTCCTGTTATTACTGTTTACTTCTTTTGTGTTGCTGCGTTAAATTCTACTTATCTTAACCCATGGGGTTTTACATTTTTCTCCCTATTCTCCTTCCCATTCAGGGGGTGGAGGGGTGGTGGGTGAGCAGCCACTTGGTGTTCAGCTCCCAGCTGGATCTAAACCATAACAGAAACCAAAATATCTTGCCTTCAGTGGAGATAAAAACATTACAGTACAGGGTTGTAGGTTAAGTACACTTCGCAGTTCATGGCTGCACTGTGGTTTTACTTGTATCTAAACACTGTAAAAATGTTTTTGAGAGAAAGAAATAAGTAGAAATAAAAGTGATCTTGTGACTCCAGGGGGAAAATATCAAGAATAAGTTTTAAAAATTAACTCTTTTGTTTGAAGATGAAAATGTTTGTGACAAAGAGAGTATGAAACTTCCTCAGGCCTGAATATCTTATTTCTGCAAACATTTCAATGTAGAATTTTGACATTCCAAGTGACTTATGACTATCTTGGCAAGAAGTGTATGAAGTCATTTAAATATGCATAAGTATAACTTATAAAGCAGTTGCATAGAGAAACAGATTTCAGATTTTATCAGACACTGTATACAGATCTTAGTTATTTTTGTTATGTTTGATATACACTGTCAGCATTTCATCTGCAAATATCTCTCAAAGCCTCCAACAACTGACATAAAACATAACAGATGCATCAGCATATCTTTGGATAAATTTATTATGCAGCCAGACTGTTATTTCACTCTTCATGATTATATTGACACTTATTCATCCAGTTTCTATAATAATTTCAAGAATTCATAGCAAAAATATTTAATTATGAAACATGATTTTTAAGTTCAAAACTAACTAAATGGGCATTAAATCTGCCTATAGTTGTTTTTTTTTTTTTTCCAGTTTCTCAACCTACTTTTTCTCTTTTGATATTCATTGTATACAACTGCAGGATCATTTTATTTTTTTTTTTTTTTAATTTCAACATAATTTATACACTCCAGAAAGCTGAGTAAAAGCTAAAACACATGCTGCTTTTATTTAGAGTTTTGTTCTGTTAACAACTCTTCCTCACAAACACAGAGGATTCAGAATCATGAAATTTCTGGGGGGAAAAAAAGGAATATTTTATGAGTACATAAATACATTGATTATCCTTAATTCTCTAGAATTACTCAAAATGAATGATAAATAATTTTACAAAAGAGTCAAAATGAATGAGAAAACTCCAAATGTCCTCACCATAGCTGTGATTTATAGGAATTTAAGACCTGCGAACCAGAAAGCCAGTAGAAACCTGGGAGGCAATTGACAAACGGTGCTTGCATAGAAAAGTCAATATAATAAAATTCCTATCAAATAAATAAAATATTGTAACTCCAACTTTCAATTTAGTTGGAAAAGTTTCCTACCATTATTTGGTTTGAAGATGTCAGTAACAAGACTTGAGCTGTGATTATCAGATTAGACAAAGCAACAAACAAGGTGATGTAGTTCCCGTAGTAAAAACTGTACAAAATCTGTGTACACTTCTCCCAGTGAAAGATTTCTAAATTAACTTGAAATTTTCCACGTAAAGACATAGGAACTTTTAAGTACTGAAAGAAATATTTAGATTAGCTCTTTAGAATATCAGAGTATAAAAAGGAACCAAACATATATGTGGTCAAAGTGCGTCAAGGACAAATAAGTAAAAACTACACAGTTCAAAAAGTATCAAGAGAAGACAACAGTAAGGACATTACAGCAGCATTCTCAAACCACAGAAAATCAGCTAAGATACATTAACTTTTCAGCTGTAAGATTGTGTCGAATATTACAACAGCTATGACTGTTTTCTCTTGAACAAAGTCAAAAGTTTAGATAAATGAGGCCACACAGAGCTAAGAGAAAGGAAGTAAATAAGCCACAACCATAATCAGCTTTGCAAAAATTGAATAAATAAATAAATTCATACAAAACCAACCAACCAACCAAAAAACCAACACCAAAACACCAAAAATTTAATGAAACAGCAAACAGACTAAAAAATTGTTGTGGATAATACCATAACATATAACAGATGAAGCAACTGTTTAAAGGCATAGTGCTAAACGGGTTTATGTGTTTTATGTGTTCAGTAAATTCCAAGTAATCTGTTGTTTCCACCACACAGTCTGGCCAAAACATAAAGGTTAAGAAGTTAGTATAAGAGAAAATCTGCTAATTCAGCAAATATTTTCAAGACCAGAGAAAGAGATAAAAATGAGGAAAAGAAATAATCTCTGACAAATTTATGTCACAGAATTATATTCTGTAATATACTATAGCATAACTGAAGGTAAGAAAGATGTAGTTAAAGGATCTACTTTTGAGAGCTACAGGAATGACCAAGCTAATAGAAACACACTGAAAATTCATAATACTTCAACTCCCAAACCTCTAAGTTTTGAGTCAAGAAAGTCTCCAAAACAATAATGAGTTAATGTATTTTGAGTGTTAAGATAATCCGATGGATTTGTATGCAAATGCAAGACAGAATGAAATATACTTCTTTCAAGTGTTTTGAGGCAGCATTTTAGACAGAACTAAGAAACTGTCAGAGACTTACGGCAGTCTATCATTAGGACTTAGCTGATCATATGTTAAACAAATATTACAATAAAAGTAGGTAAGAAAGGACAGTTGCAAGTAGATAGAAGCAAAAACTACTTAGGGTAAACTTCATGTATTTCTGTACAGCATTCTTCTACATCTGTGTCAACTCAGAACCATTCACAATACATATCTTCAAGTCTAATTTTCATGATGATGGATGAAGCAGGTGGAAAATTAAAAAGCTCCTGAGAAGTCTCATCATTTTTATGAAGGAAAATACTATAAGCACATTCAGTGTTAAATGGTGAGTAGTAGCATTCATTGGGGAAATCAAGGTTCGTACCTCAAAGACGTGCATAAAAGGGAGAGTCAAGACATCAAGGGTGTCAGCTTTGACGTTAGGACCCCAGAGAGGATTCTCTGCTGCAAGAGGAATGCCACTGTGGAAACAGAGGACCAGTAGACTGAATATTTTCTCCTCTCCCTCAACAGAGAAAAGTTCACATTCTTTTATTTGAACACAGAGACAACCAACAGCAAGGAAGCTATAACAAACCTGTTTTTCTGTAGTCAACATCTCTTAAACTAGGAAGAATTCCAAGTTAAACTATAAAATTGTGATTCCAGTATATATTTTATAATGTAATACATATTTGAAAGGAATGGTGATAAAGTTTGCTTTTTCTTGTTAAGACTCTCAATAGTCTGAGACTAGTATACAAATGAAATTATGCAGTGTACTAAACTTACACTATTTGAGGACTGCAGGAAGCAGTTATTTTAAATATTTGAGATTTCTGAATACTTGCAAGTTTCTTACAATTTCAAGGGCACTTACAACACTTATTTCTTTATGATCCACAGTACTACCAACAAACTCTACTTCCATTTCACTCTGGAAATTAAAAAAAAAAAAGAATGTGTGATGGGCACCAGTGAAAAATGAAATTTTTTATAAATATCAGAATAGACCAATAATAGACAAAAAGCACTGGAATTTCACAGACTCTAGACAAAGTTTTATAAACTTACAAAGGAACATTTTTTACCTTCTTTTAGGCATTTTTGAAAGGTAGACAATATTATTAAGTATTGTATGAGATTTTCATCATCTGATGAACATTGATTTGAATCTTTGGAAGCAAAAACTCCAGCTTTTCCTCCTTTCTTAGAAGCTCTTCAACATCAGAAAGGATTGTCATCTGTGTCCTGTGCTCAAAATGGGGTTCAGGTGCATCTATGTATGTTAGTTAAACTGACCTACTTAAAAATCTTTTTGGCCTCTAATACATCATCACCTGTGTTACTACTGTAAAGAATTAATTTAATTGTTGCAGAGATCAGATGCCAAACACCAGGTCACAGCTGTTCACTGAACAGATGGGAAAAATTCTGGTATTTGAATATTTCATTATTAGTGAGACAGGTCACATAACAAGCCATAAATCATCTGTTTACAGGCACTTTATTTGACATAAAAGATGAAGGCTTTTTTTGGTTTTACACCTTGAAAGTTTTCATCACTGACAGTCAACCATCTTCATACTGAAAACATCATTACTATGCAAATTATATCTCAGAGCAAACAGACATTACATAACACATGATGTCCAATGCCTAAGGCTTTCTTAAGTCATACACATAAATCACATATTTTCTAATATTTCTCTTATATATCATGTAACTAATATATATGATACCACATGGTTACAGTTTGGGGTGGAGGATGCCCTCAGACCTATAACATATGCTTTCTGTTAAGCATTCTTCCTTCACAAAGGAGAGGAAAAAGGAAAAAGAGAAAGACTTAGAGATTAGAACAGAAAAGTAAAGCAGATTTAATGAAAATAATAGTAATAAAATGGAATAAATACAAATACATACAAAACCAGTATTGAACCCAACTCCCCTCTGATGGCAATATGTCACTGTCACTCCTGATGCTGTGGAGCAGGCCCTGGGGAAAAGTCCCAGACTGGACTCAGCAACAGGCGGCAACTGGGTACAGGAGCTGGATCCTGGAACTCAGTTCAGGAATACACAGATCGGGACCAAAGGCAAAACAGACATAGTCCTCCTCTGATGCCAGCCATTGAAGAAGAAGAAAAAGAATTTGACCTTCGTGATCCTTCAGCTGTATACTGAATATGACAGATATGGATGGAATACTCCACTGGTGAATTTAGGGTCATCTGTCCTGTCAGCTCCTCCCTGCAGATGTGACCTTTACTTTCTGCCCCCCTCCATGTGGTACACAAGCTTTACCAGTGATCTTAGTCTGCACACCAGTCCTTGGTGACAACTCTAAACATGGAGTGTTATCACATTAAGAACAACTTTAAGAAAATCCAGAATTATATTTCCACAAGTTTTGTTAAAACAAGTGGATGAGATTTTAGGGTTTCAACATATCCTTCCCTTCTCATCTTGTTAATTTTTTTCTATGTCTAACATAAAATTATTCACATTATCAACAAAATACTTCAGGAAGTGAGTGGAGAGGAGAACAAAGAGGAATTCAAGACAAAAATCCAATCCTTTCTGCAGGTAACTTAAATATCTGAATCCTGCCATTGCTCCAAAATTGATTTTGAAAGTGAAATCTACCCCATGCTTAGGACCACACTATTGACTGCCATAATCCTGTGAGTTATATGGCATTTGTTGCCTTTTTTCTTTAATAGCGGATGGATGAGAAACCACAAAATCCTAAAAGAGGAGGAAAGACATGGCATTGCACACATCTGTCCTTCAGAGTCTTTCAGTAAGCTAAATGATCCCTTATATACTTTATTCATAGAATCATAGAATGGCTTAAATTGGAAGGAACCCTAGAGATTATCTAATCCAGCCTCTCTGACATGGGCAGGGACACCTTTCAACTAGAGTAGGTTGCTCAATGCCTCATCTAACTTGGCCTTAAAACCCTGCAGGGAGAAGGCACCCGCAACCTCTCTGGGCAATCTATTCCAGAGTCTCTCTACCCTTGTACTATTGCTACCATTATTGTTTTAATTTTATCTTATTTCAATTATTAAACTGTTCTTATCTCCACCAACTATTCTTACTTTTTTTTCTTCTTCTGATTCTCCTCCCCATCCCACTGGAGAGGGGGAGGAGTGAGTGGTTGGCTGCGTGATGCTTTGTTGCTGGCTGGGGTGAAACCACAAGGTTAAAGAATTTTCACCAAATACTTTAATAGCCTAAGATTTCCCCAAGGAAATGCATCAGTTTACCAACTTGTCTCTGTAAAAATGTTATCCATTTTAATATCTGTCATATGAAAAGAATCTAATGTCTTAGGTTGGAGTCAGAAGAAATCTATTATTTCTGTTAGGAAAGTGAAAAGCATCTCACCTCCTCTTTAAAGGTACTCCACTAAAAGGAGTGAACTGGCACAGAACAAAAAGTGATTTACTGTTTGTCCTTTAGGGTACAGAGAATGTGTCATATTTACATGGACTGTACTGGAATTGCTGATACCATGCCTCAGTTGACTCACTGTCAGCTGCAATAGAAAACATGTCCCAGTATAAAGTCTGAATGTTCTGGTCAAATGTCAAAATAGCTTAGGAATTATTCTAAGTGAAAATTCATAAAGTAATGATGGAGAGAAGTAGTCTGGTTTGGGTACCTTTTGAAACAACTGTATATTTTTCTTGTTACCATCATCTTCTTTTATATACCTCCCGTAACACAGACAATTGGAGAACTCCTTCAATGCCAGTACAACTTGAATGAGTATGTCACCTCAAAGAATGCTAGGTAATGGCAAAATTTAGCTAAAGAGAGAATATTTGTCTATGCCTCAGATAGTCATCAGCAAAAGAAAACACCAAGATCTGTTCTCTGGGACATTGCTTTTTGCCATTTTGCTAGCATACATTGATTGATGTCAAAATCAGAGTGATCAAAACACACTGTAAAGATCAGATAACACTCCAAGAATAAGAAAAGTAGCATAACTTATTTGCTCTTCAGACCCACAGAAGACCAAGGCAAGAGCAACCAGAGATTAAAACATTGGAAGCAACTGAACGACAATGGGTTTTTCTTAACTCCTACGTATAAGAAGAGAGCTGCTTCTCCCAGCATCAGTCTTTCCTATTATATCTGTGGCAAAACTGTAGATTTGATGTCAGCAGTTTCCTACAAGGTAGCTTGATTTTCATATTTTCCAGCACTGGAGAGTCAAATTTTGATCTGTTAATGCATTTTAAAGCACATACAGGGATTTCTTATCTTTTATATTTAAAAACAAAAACAAAACCAAACACAAACAAAACCACAATCAACTCAGACAATGAGGGACCACAGAAGCAGAAAATATATTGGATTTTAAAATCAGAACAGCCATACATTTTACTAAATGTGTGTAATTTAACCATAAATTTCAAATACAAGTTTATGGAAGGTTAGACACAGAATAATCTAAAGTACTGGAGTGGAGTACTGCATGTACATATGAACAAATCATCTGGTCAAGTGTGACAGATAAAGTTCAGTAAAATCTTTTTCTACAGCCATATCTAATTTCCAGAACATCATGTATTGGCTTGTACAAGCATTTCTGAGGAGTGGTGCTGAAGCTGACAAGCCAAACAGTAGGGATAAACTTAAGATCTTGGTTACAGGTGGCCAGATAAAGTTCATAGTTGGCTTATTAGATTATAGATAAGTATATGAATCAAACAGTGGAAGTTTTGTCATCATTAATGTCCTTCTGAATATTTTACTTCTGTTTTACTTACCAAATAGAGTAATACTTGTAAACTTAATGGTTCTGTACAGTTTAAAAATATTTGTTTTCACAACGAAGATAATGTTTCTTGACAATAATAATGTGAGTTTAGTCAGGATACCCAAAATAAACCTGTTAACATTTGCTTAATGGCAAAATGTTACTTCTTTCCAAACTAATCTATGATCTAAAGAAAACTCAAAGGTAAATATGACAAATGCAGTTAAAGTTTAAAATAATAATGATTTTTCTTTCAATTTTCTTTGTTTTTTTTTTTAATTGGAAAAAATATATTATTATCCTTTTGAATAACAACTTCATTTTTAGCTGAAGTGTTTAAGTTATGTGAATTAAAAGAGGACTTGGCAGAACCATAAGGTGAAATTTTAACTATGAATCTAATAAAGAAATTACAAGCCATTCTTTTCTATGCCCTTCAGTTTCTTGCCTGTGAGTTTTGTCTGAGAGTGACTTTTTATATGAAATACTACAACAACATTATATCAATCAGGATTTCAAGACAAACAATATAACTATTTTTTAACTTCAATTGTATTCATTGCAATGATATTCATCAGATTAGCTCATCAGTCATTGCAGGCACTGAAAATACATGCAGATACATATATCTTCGTAACTGATTAATAATGCTTCTGGTCAGGATGCCTCACAGAAATTCTATCTCCTTTTCACTTATTCACTAGACCCATGATTACTATGAAGAATATCATGTTGAATACCAAAGTATGCTCACACCATAGATACAGCATTGATATAAAGGAAGCTACTTATTTCTGTAAAGTTAAATCCAGAAATAAAATACACTCTTTTTAGGATTCTTTGGTTTTATCAGTTTCTTTCTTCCACTGTTTTTCATTAAAAAATTATTGATGTTATTCTCTAAGAGCAAGTGCCCTGAATGCTGTTTCAGTTTTACCTTTATTTTTTTTTTCATTTCTCTTTTACATTTTAAACATTATTTTTAAATCTCCCAATTTCCATTGTAATATTGAATTCCTGTATTAACATTTAGTATTAATCTATTTCTGTTCATACTGCTAGTTGACCACATGCTTAGATAGGCTTTTCTGTATGACTGCCTAGTCTCCAGGAAAGCGAAAGTTCATTAACCTGACTCCTTCTAGCTGAGGCTCAGCATTACATTTTGCCCCTTCTCACATCATGGTTTGTGGGGTTCGTTCTTCAGGATGGACACAGAGCTTTTACGATCAACCATGTTGGAAATGCAGTCATGTTCAAAGCAAATTAGTTACTGAAATCTGTTGAAGTGAATGCAGGGGAATTAAAAGCAATTTTTTCTGAGTTTGAGCACTTACACGTCCGACTTACTCAAGCTACCCAATGTTTACAATCATCCTTACAATCAAGAGAATCCCATCCTACAATGAATTCACTCACCAATGGGGGGGGAGGGGAGAGAGGGGAAGTAGTTTGTTGTTTATATAATGCTCTAATGTATTAACTTATATTTAATTTTCAACTGCAGATTTTCAATACTATACACGTTTTCTTTAATCATTCCTTTAAGCTACCCTATCCTTTTGTAGTATTGGCTTCTTGGCCTGTACCTAGGAATCAGCTATTAAACAGAATGAAGGGATAAAAATAAAAATTGTGATAATAGAAATTGTTGACACAGAAATAACACACTTTAACACTAAAATTAGTTTTCAGTTTCAAACTGTGTCTTGCTGAATCTAAGATTGCTGTTAACCAAAACTTAAATTTTTGAAACAACACCTTATGACCTCAACCTAAAAGTCCTAATGAACAGCAGATAGGAAAACTTTGCTCAACTGGAAATGGCTGAATTATTCAGAAATCTGTTGAGAGATAGAAAAAGCACATTACTCCACTTGAAGAGGGAAACATTCACAATTCCAAATGAGTGTTATTCCCTAGCTCAACATATTTAAGGAATTTAACAATTTAAGGAACAGAGGCAGACAGAGGTCAAAGACTTTGCACTGTGCCATGAAGATCATGAAATGAACTGTATTTAAGAATTAGTTGCTGACTTGTGTTTCCATTTCCATTCTGACCTGTGTGCTTAATTCAATATGGGATATAGCATGAACTCTTCATGTAGCAAGTGGGCACCAGAAGAAGATCAAAATTAAAGCACTTTCTCATTACCTTCTTTTCTTTGTCTCTATGAGACATATGCCTATATGTCTTTATCATCTAAAGGTGTTTGGGATAGGAGAGGACAAATAAATCAGTACTTATACTGCCAACATTTCCAGGTGTTATGTGCTGATTTATTTTCTACAAGCTTCTCCCTGGACAAAATATTAGAAGCTTATCCTTCACAAGTACACAATACCATCAAACTTCCAGGAAGATCTGCCCCTCTTTGGCACTTTTATATTTTTCTTTCAGAATGAGAAAACAATATGATCCTCATTTTAGTAGAATTTCATAGCACTGTAAAGCTCTGTCATTGAGTTATAATAGAAACTATTATGATGTCAAATGGAGGATTATCTTGTCTTGATTATGAACTCTGCAAACAGCATGAGGAAAGGAAACCTTATCAACCAAATACCCTGCTTTCTTTCAAGGACCTCAGTATCATTTAAAAAGGAAAATAAAGCAAAACAAAAAGCTTTTGAAAGATGATTTTACATCTAGGTCATAACTGAGCGAAGTTTCCATAAAAAGAATGAAATTTTTATGTTATATAACATGACATTCTGCAAGCTTTATATGAACAACCCAATTATTTACAAAAGCAAGAGAGGAAACAAAGCCTGCATTTTTTAAGCTAATGCATTTTATTTATTGTAATCTGAAAGCATCTGGAGGGAGCACTTTTGCAGTATAGGAAAATTATTATAGATTTGTTAGGATTGCAAAAAGCTTTATGCTTTTTATAAATATTTAGCTCTTGACAATGATTACTGGCCTTTATCTAATGTACTCTGAGGACATAAGACCCAAAGTGCAAGTTATAGTGCTGCAATACAGGTGGCTGGAAAATTCAAAGCAATGCACTGCTTGTGTTTTCTTCCACTCATCCCAAAACTATAAACACACAGCTGTGGTGCAGTACTACAGTCTTACAAATAAATTATTCTTATTTTGTTTAAAATAAGAAAAGAACTAAAACATTCCAATAAATAAAACAAGCAAAAGATGAGTACCTTATGTAAGCCAAATCCTTGTTATTCTGTACTGCATTTTTTTTTTTTTATTTTATTTTTCCTCAACCTTCCAAAGCAAGTACAACCTCTTATACTTTGATATAGCACTTAGTTGTAAGACATGGTCTAAAATGAGGTTTTCATTTAACAATATAGTATAAATAACCAGTATTATGCTTTAAGAGTATTCTGAAATTGCAACTAGTCAGTAAATATAAAAACCAAGAAAGAGTTGTGGTAACTTACTGAGACGCTTGTGAGATGAAAATATCCTTGCAGAAGAATTTAGGGCAATTACATTCAAATCAAAGAAGAAAGCCTACATTTGTTAATATTTTTGACTAATTTTATATAAAACACTATGTTAAGGTACACAGGTTTTTTTTAAATTATTAATTCTTGTAGATCACAGTTTTCAAACCCACTAGTAATGTTTATGTTAATGTACGTTTTATATACCTAAAGAAGTATAACAATTCTGTATAAGAATACTGAAGCATGTAATATAAGGATATAATTAAATTGAAGAAAATATAAAACTACTTCAGTTGACTGAGCTGTCCATTACTTTGGCAGACTAGAGAATCCTAATATAAAACAACACTAAATTTTCACAGGTAAGAACAGTAAAGACCAGTCTATAAAACCATCATGTTAGTGAATAAGATTACATCGAAGGAGGTGAAAAAAATGTGGATGTCTGTGCTGTTAAAGAAAGTATCTTTTAGTCAGATCAGTATTTGCAGATAGACTTTAAGCATTTGCTTCACCTCCTGTCTACAATAGTAACTGAAGTAGAGGTATTCACTTTAAAAATTCCTATGTATTGTAACTAAGCATCAAATGGCATACTCTGGGAAAAAAGGCCAATAAAAGTTTTACTTCCAACATGAACAATTCTATTTGCAATCCAAATTCTGAGGCAAATACAGCAAGATTATACAATTCCTGGATAATTAATGATGTATTTCTCCTAGTCTCAATGCACAGAAAGATGGAGGCTCTGAAGAACAACTCCAGAAACAAAAGATGAGAAGCAGCAGACAGTTTAGAAATCCGTAGGAGTCTAGGCATGAATAGCTCTCATAACACCCTGTTATACTGATCATACCAAAAAAAAATCATGATGTCAGGATGTTGGAAAAGTCAACTCAGAGTAAATCTGCCAGATATTTTGAAAAGATAGAAAAATATATTTCAAATGTTTCTGTGCGTAGTCTGCAAACCACATGCAAAATTATAGTGTATTTTCATTACAAAGAAAATGCATAAAAAGAGGAAAGTTACTAAAGCATACAGAGAAAATTTAGGACACCGAGCACATTTACAGAACACCCCAATTTATTTATAAAATTAATCAGAAAATTTATTTCCAACAGTCGGAAGCAAAAAACAGTGAAATTTGCAAAGCTCAGTATTGCTGGTGAACACCTGGTGATCAGAGCAGACACAGGAACTGAGTGAAGATCCAGTGTTTTGTGTTGCCAGGGCACCGGGGAGGAACATGGGCCAAGGTGGAGGCCTTGCAGTCCTGCTCTTTCTGCCTCTTTCAGAAACTGTACCAAGACCAGGCACAGCCCAAGAAACGCTCCTCTTTTCTCAGAAGTTCTACAAAGCTATAAAGAAATGTTTTCTGTGATTGCTAAAGACTGACCACAAGGAAAAAATGGTCCTCCCCCCACACTTTGCAATAAATACTATCGCAATTTTGTACCTAATTTGGGGGGATGAGAATTCAACACCAAAGTGTAAGGACAGATTCATGAGTGTGTCCTTCTCTCCCTCCACAGAAGGGATACCTTTTGATGACTTCACAATTTGCAGCCTCAGTTATGCCAAGTGTTTCCTTGGGAGATTAAGCTTGTGAATGCGTCTGTATCTTCAGAGCTATATAGCTGTTCTGCAGTTTAGTGTATTTATCACTGGCAAAGAATTTATGTATGCTGCATGTGAATAAACCATTCTATTCCTTCACCTCACTGCTTCTCTTGAATGTAACTGCACCTACAGCAATAGGCTGTTTGTGCATCTGGTGTATTGCTTATAGTCATGGGAATAAATCTGCATCCTATTAATAGATAAGTTCAGCTACCTCTACTCCATCTAATACTGGCTATAATGCAAGGAGACTAATCTCTTACCAAATCTGTCTATAACTACATGCCACGCTATGTAGCAATATGTATCACAGCTCTGAGAAGGTATCCTGTGTGTCTCATACCTAAAGAAGAACTTCAACCCTGTCCTTGTTCTGTGCCTTGGCCAAGAAGGTCAACAGCATCCTGACTTGTATTGAAAATAGTGTAGCAAGCAGGACCAGTGACGGAGAATAAGTGGGAGACAGACACCATCCTATGATGATCGGAAAGCCTCGTTTATTGGAAATTAAAAAGCATCCTTTATACTGTTCTTAATTATCTCATACATATTTTAATTAGCTAATACATATTGCAAAAGCGAAGCTCATCATTGGTTAGAGATTACATGTCAACTCCTTCCAATGCTATCTTTTGTGTTCAGCCTTGTAGTCAGCAGTTTCCTTATCTTAGCATTCCAATTCCTTTTACTCATCCCATTATCCCACAACAGCTGCACCCCAGGTTATCTTGACCTGGAGTTTGTTTTACTAAACTTCAACCAGCTGCACTTTATCATGTCCCTTTGCTGCCAGCCAGTCTGTGGCTAAGCTCTCCACAGACCAGTGAGGTGATTGTCCTCTGTACTCGGCATTGGTGAGGCCACACCTTGAATATTGTGTTTAATTTTGGAACTCTTACTACAAGAAAGATACTGACGTGCCAGAGTGTGTCCCAAGAAGGGCAACTAAGCTGGAGAAGGGCCTAGAAAAAAAAATCTTATGAGGAGCAGCTGAGGGAATTGGGGCTGTTTAGTCCGAAGAAGAGGAGGCTGATGGGGGACCCTATGACTTTCTACGACTTCCTGAAAGGAAGCTACTTCTCACAAGTAACTAGTGATAGAACAAGAGAGAATGGCCTCAAGCTGCTCCAGGGGAGGTTTAGGCTGGACAAAAGGAAGAAGTTTTTCACTGCAAGGGTTGGAACATGCTGCCCAGGGAGGTGGTTGAGTCACCATCCCTGGATGTATTCAAAAGCCTTGTAGATGTGGTGCTTGGGGATATAGCTTAAAGGAGGATTTGGTAGAGTATGGTAGAGTAGGGTTAATGGTCAGACTTGATGATTTTAAAGGTCTTTTACAACCAAACTGATTCTGTGATTCTGTGATCTGTTACATAGGTCACCACAGCTCCTCAACAAATAGCTCAAAATAAACATAGTTGTGGATGACACCAGGGCAATGACAAAATCAGTGCTTGGAATCTGAGCCCCTGGGACATAAGCCTTTCAGTATTCTGCAATTGTCAAAGGACCACAACATTTTTCTTTCTTTTTCCATAGAATCCAGCATCTCAAATCAAGCTGAAATACTGTCATTTAAACAAGGACACGGTATATGTAAACAAGTTTTATTACTGTCAGCTGCAATGTGTGAGACTGGAGGTTAAACAAATATCATGCCTTTCTTTTCCAAAGAAAGAGGAAAATACTAACAGTGGATATTAAATTCAGGCAGGATAGTAGAAAAGGAACCAGTAAGAGGAACAAAAGCCTTGATTTAGAGTGGTGTTAATGACATAGTTTGGAGATAAGTCCCATGCTCCTAATTTCAGGCTTTAAAGAATAATTGTCATGAGGAAAATAGTTGTTTATATATAAAGTTCCAATTCACTGCCATTGTGTAAAAGGGAATGAATTGAATAAAGCTCCCTCTTTTTCCTCTTCTGCATATGTACAGTTTACTTTTTGTGTAGCTATTCCTGTGTTTAGTAATTGCATGTTTGTTTTAGACAAGCTGTGAATGAACTATGGGAGAAGCCTTTCTGTTAGTTATGATTAATTTAGCTGCTCACACAACGAAGGTACTTTTTCTCTTACCCACACAATTAATTGACTTATACCAGCAGAATATGCAGGAATACATGGCTTTATTTTATCTAATGTCACTTTTGAATTCCTTCAAGATCATTTTCATTTTCTACCAGATTTACTTCATCAGAAAGTACCTCCAGAAGCAACTGAATTCTCATCAAATTATGTGTATAGTAAGTCTATAGTAACCAGAATTTTTATTATTTCATTAAAACACTGTAAAAGTAAAATATCACACTAAGAAGACCACAAGAAGAATTAGGGACCTCAGTTTAGGATTTTCATTTACAAAACTCCGAGATCAGATTCTAAAGAAATATCTAATAGAGTTCACAAAACTTCTTGAAAGTGACTCAGCCTTCAGTGATATCTTCATGTAATAATGACAACCCAAAGCTTTAGAGACACACTTCAGCTCATACCAGCTATAATGTTGATGGAATAATAGGACTCTTTTAAGAAAAAAATGCTTTGGATTAAATGGATTTATTCATACTAAAAAAATAAAAACAAAAACAAAAACACAACTTTAGTTCAATCTGTATTATGTTCCCCTCCCTACCCTAATTCATTCATGATACCAAGTAGAAAAATTCAGGTTTGTCTAAGTTTCTATTTTTCTTTTTCAGGCCACCTCTAAGAAATATATTGAACAATTGAACGCTTCTGGTCATGATTCAAGAAGTTGTATCAAAACCAAACAAACAAAAAAACACCAAACAAAAAAACACCAAACAAAAAAACACCAAACAAAAAAACACCAAACAAAAAAAAACACCCCCCAAAAAAAACACCCCCCAAAAAAAACCCCCCCCCAAAAAAAACACCCCCCAAAAAACCCCCCCCCAAAAAAAACCCCCCCAAAAAAAAACCCGCCAAACATTTTATGCATGATCACATGCATAGTCAGAAGTTTAAGAAGAATGACAGTTCTACTATGAACAATACTTTGCTTTGGTTAAAAGCATTTTAAATGCCATATATTAAAATTCATGTCTAAAAGACAGTACACTAAGACATTATCACACTATAATTAAACCAGTACATACTGAGGTTTTCATTCTCATGCCAGTCATTTATTACCATGTTTTTTTAATCCAGTAAAATCTCCATTATCTTTAAAACGAAAAAGTAATTTCCTAGTTTCAGAGTCATAGCAATGTCTTAGCCATTGGTTTTTCAGTCTCTGCTGATTTCTTCAGGTCTTTACTCAAAGACTCATACTGCAGTCTTGTCCATGGAATTTTAATTAACAAAATACTGGAAGTCTGGCCTTATATTGCTGTGAGAGTAAGTATGGTATGTATGGAAAGCTGAATGCTGCAATTTACCCATTTGTCTGAATAAAATTAAACCCCTTGTAATGAAAACTGTATTTAAAATTTCTCTTGATTTTCATGCCAAAAAAAAAAAAAAAAAGATAAAATTTAAAAATCCTAATGAATAAATGGATTTGAAGGCCCATACCTCATACATTTCAAAATCAACAAAAACTCTCTGAAACAAATTTCCCTTGAGGGAAAATACCCCAGGAATAATAACTAGAGAGAATTGTGAAGGAGGGAGTAGAAAGCCTCAAAGTCTCTTAAAGTTTACAGTAGAAAACACAACTCTATCTTCCATTTCTTCACACCAAAAGAAATCAACCACCTCTAGAAAGCTGCTCCAAGACAAAGACATCATTTGTTCTTTTTAGAAAAAAATGCAGAATGTTTTCTAGAAGGCTTATCTGATGTATGGTGTAAAGGTTTGAAAACAAACCAGCGAGAGACTCCAAGTCAGAAATACAATTTAATAAGAAAAAAAAATAAAATAAAAGCAATAATACAAAGGAAAACCACAGACAGAGTCAGAATACAACCTGACACGCTGTAGTTAGGGTGGTGGTAGCAGTCCAGATGAAACAGTGGTCTCGTAGAAAAGATCTGGTAGCTCTTGTCCTCTGGAGATCCAGTGGGTAAGACCCCTGTGCTGTACTTAACCCCAGTTTATATCCAGGTGGGAGCACTTGGCTCCTCCCCCTGGGTAGAGCATCTCACCATGGGTTGATATCAGTCTATGAGTCATGCAGTGGGTCCTTGATGGTCCATTAAACAGAAATAGCTCCTGGGGGGAGTTCTGTATGAGTCATGGGGCGAGGCATGGATGGGCCCATTAACAGGGAGGACTCCTCCTGCTGGGTGGGAAAGGTGTTAACATCTCCCCTGACCTTGAACTTCTTTCCTTATCTGTTATAGCCTGGGGTGTGAGGTCTGTCCTGGGCAGCTGCTACCCATGATTTTCTTAACAGCCCATGAGCACTGACATAGAGAGTATAGAATATACAGTTTTGGTTCTACCCACATAAGGATAAACTGGTCCCAGCCCCTGTAACCATGACATATGGGCACATAAGTACTGTCAAGAGAGCTAGGTGGTTGTCCAACAATGTATTTGAAAACATTTTTGGGTTGATTTCCCAATGAAGTAATTTTTTTTTTTTTTTTTCAGAAACTGTTTGTTTTCCACCCTAATCTAAAATTTCAGGCTAACCAAAAGAGAGGGAGAATGGCTGTCTCACTTGATCACTGTCAGTGTTTAAATCTGTCTATTTTCCCTTCTGAAAACAGGATTATTTCATGTTTAGAAGATATGGCCATCTACTGATATTCTAAATCAATAACACATAGCACAATATTTCAGTTGTTTAAGGAATTCGTAGATGGGACTCCCTGAGACAAAGAGAGGGGACAACGGAGCTGAACAGAACTGGCAGCTCTTCAAGGATGTTTTTCTTGGAGTGCAAGAGCTCTTGATTTCCATATATAAGAAAATGGGTAAGGAAGGCAGAAGACTGGCTGGAACACCTCTCCTAGGAAGGCAAGTTGAATGAGCTGCAGTTGTTCTGCAGAAGAGAAGGCTCCGGGGAAACATTATTTGCAGTCTTTCACTACTTCAAGGAGGCTTATAAGAAAGATGGAGGGAGACTTTTTACCTAGGGCTGTAGTGACAGGACAAGTTATAAAGGCTTTAAACTAAAAGAGAGCACATTTGGATTGGACATAAGGAAGAAAATCTTTACTGTGAAGGTGTTGAGACATTCAGAACAAGTTGCCCAGAGAAGTTGTGAATGTCCTATTAGACCTTTCACTACTTCAAGGAGGCTTGTAAGAAAGATGGAGGGAGACTTTTTACCTAGGGCTGTAGTGACAGGACAAGTTATAAAGGCTTTAAACTAAAAGAGAGCACATTTGGATTGGACATAAGGAAGAAAATCTTTACTGTGAAGGTGTTGAGACATTCAGAACAAGTTGCCCAGAGAAGTTGTGAATGTCCTATTAGAAATGTTCGAGATCAGGTTGGGCAGGCCTTTGATCACCCTGATCTAGCAAAGGATGTCCTTGCATGTGTTAAGGGAGTTAGGTTAGATGATCTTTAGAGATTCCTTCCAATACAAACTATTCTATTATTTTTTTTTTTAATTAGGACTGTAATTATTAACTGTAATTTGCTAACATAACACATGTTAATAGTAGCAGAATATAGATTATTAAGTGAATCAGGTAAAAGAACAGATTTTAAAGCATCAGCCTTTAAAGGTTAATTTTTGAATTAAATAATGTAATTAAGTTTAGTGACTAAACTAGTATTTGGGAAGTATTGCCTGAAAAACACTCCTGTCATGTTAACACTTTATTTCCACCCAAACAAACCCCAAAAGTAACATTTTTATGCCTTACAAAACATACATTAATAAGGAGGTTAAAAGAAAAACAACTTTACAGACGTCTGTGCTTTTGTCTATGACATTTTAGCTGCCCACCTAATAGGAACACAAGTTGCAGATCCATTCACAGCGTACTGTTTCTACAAAATAGTTCTCTAGCTGTCAAGTTACATACACACATTTTTACCATCTACACGTGAATAATGGAAAAAGCTGCACTTGCAAGAAGATGCATTGATGGAGAATGAAAACCAAATTCTGATCTAACAGAATACTTGTGTACATGGGAAGCAATGTTTTTACCACTTGTGTCTTGCTCATATATTTTTGGCAGGATACTATTTCACATAATGATCTTGAAACATTCCTCTATTTTCATTAAATTATAAAATTGTTGTGATAATGTCTTGTAATGGTTTGAAACCTGCTGCCCCTGGTGGGTGGAGATCTGAAACCCTAAACCAGGTACAAGCCTGAATGAAAGGGGCGTACACCTGTCCTATTCCCACTCCCCTTTTCCTGTCTTCGGGACTTCCTGCCAAGGTCTATAAAAAGGGGAGAAAGGCACGCCTCTCTCTCTTCCTCTTCTCTTTTCCTCTTGCTCCTTTGACCTTGCACCTGGGCACACGCTGCTCTGCTGCTCCCTGTGCTACACGTGGCCGTGGCCATCTTGGAGACCTGGGCCTGATCCACAGACTCTTCCCTGCCTCCATCCACGTCCAAGGATTGTGCATCCAGCTTCAATCCACCTCAATCCAGCGAGATCCAGCACCGGGGAGCCTCAGCACAGCATTTGGGTTTTGTATATTTGGAAGTTTAATCTTCCTTGCCTTGTTGTTCCTACAACCCCCCTTCCCTGTTAAACCCCTATCCTTCTTCCTTTCTGTACCCTGTTAAACCCCTTCCCTTCTTCCTTTCTGATCCCTGTTAAATAATACATTTCATTTTGTTAATCTTCAATTTGGTGCAAGGTTTTCATTACCCCTGCCTTCCTTATTTACCTCTTTATCTGGGAAACTGAGGGATAAGGGAGGTGGGACACAGTTCTGCCTTCTAACCGGGACAGAACATGTCTCTTCATAATTTGTCTTACACATCTACACAAGCACACACACACAGACGTGCACATGCACAAGCTGCAGCTGTAAGGTATTCAACAGGGCCAGATTTTCCTTGTCTTTGTAATTGAAGTTTACTAATCTGACAGCTATTGATTAATTCCTTCCTCCTGGAGATATCCAGTCAGTGCTGAACGACACCAATAACTGCCAGATCTGTAATAATACTTAACAGTTAAAAGGCTATGTTGGTCAAAACTGGGAGTCCACTATATCTATGTAAATGTCATTTGTTCCCCATCACTGTTGTACGGAAGCTACTTTGACAACGAAAGAAACAGATGTGAGGCACATGGGAAGGTATCATTGCACACACACACACATAAAAAAAAGAAGAGAAAGAAATGTATTAGAGAACACTAAATGGCTTTTAAAGCTTTAAAGAAGCATAATATAGAAAAGAGGATGTACTGTAAACCTTTTTGTCTCAATGCAGAGGATTTTTTTTCCAATTTCTTTCCCCCTCCTCCTTCCCCCTCCTCCTTTGGAATATTTGTTTAAAGCAGAAAGTTTATGGTTTCTTTCTGACCAGGTTTCTTTTCTAGTGTAATGCCTCTGAAGGTAGTTTTCTAGTTGACAAAGTATGGTTGCTCTGCAAAAAAACCACTCCTGTCCAAATGTCTGTTGGTTTTAGAGCTGCTCACAGGGCTTTTCTAAGGAATCTCAATGAGAAATATGGCAATATCATAATACTGAAGCTGCAATTTTCACTAAAATAGTGGAATGGTGCTATCACAGTAAGCACTAATGGAGTATATACTACCATTTCTGAAACAAAAACTAGAAACAAGTAACAGCTTGTAAATATTTGACTACCGGACTTTCACATTTTTGATAAAAAAAACCTTTTGAACAAAAGTGAGAACAGAACACTTATTAACAATCACAAGAAGTGAATTTTCAGACAATTCCTACCTTTTTGTTTTTTTGGTTTTTTTTTTGTAAGGAATTTTTTTTTTTTTTTTTTTGTGACAGCACCCTATTAAATGATTGATTAAATGCAAACATTTACGCTCCTTTTGTATTTCCCCTTGCTTACCAGGCTTTGAACAAAAATGTTATTAAGTTGGAATGCTTTTTATATACTTGCACTCTCAAAAAGAAAACAAATACATATATTGAAAAAAATCAACAAAGCTAAAGGGGGAAATTGAGGTGCCATTTGACCTGGGAAAACTCCTGTTAGTTTCATTTCTTTTCATCTATTTTCATTTCTTATTCCTACAAACCAGGCAATAGGAACTAAACTTTAGAAAAGAGACATCCTTAGGAAAATGTATCAGAAAGATGTTCCTGAAGTCCTGCCTTTATCTCATGTCAGATTGCACAAGAGTCCATGGAACTTGGTCTAAATTTTTTAACAGCATTTATAAATTTTATTCTGTGTCACTTCAGCTTAAACTATGAGTATCCCTCAAGTGGTACAGTGTGCAAATGACTTGAGTTCCTAGGAAGATCATGCTGAAATTCACCTTTCAGTTAATCACTTGTTAAGGTCTCAAAAGAGAGAAAGTAAATACATTGCTTAGGAAAAAATGTTTCACTTTGAAAAATTGGCATATCCTCTGCTGTGGCATCATCATAACACTGTACAACCCTTTCAAGTGAGTAACGCAGACATTTTTCTTAATAGCTTTTAAGACTGACCTTTACAGCTTCTGATCATTTTAAGAGTTGCACATGCTACATTTCCAAACGTGACAGAAGTATCTCTAGCTCTGTGAAAATAAGGCTCCAATCCCTAGGAAGTTCCTTAGGATTTATACCAACCAAAGATTATAATTTTCATTCAAAATATGCTTTTAATGTTATTTACCTAGAGCACTGCTGTTCTGTCTACAAATGAGAGCATCATATTCTTTCCTCCAGCCCATCCTCTTCCTTTCATAAAAGAAAAACCTTTTGAGACAATTACTTTCCTGCAGGATAATTCTCAGTCTAAGCCTGCTGTGTTAACAGTAAATAACTACATGCATGTTCCCTAGAAACCCACACTTTTCTCAGCAATACATTTCAGTATAATGATTAAAACAAGCAGAATAAACCATGTCCTGTAAACTTTTACAAGTTGATGTGTTGCAAAAAAGCAGACCTGCTAGATTTACAGGTTTAAAGGATTTCGTATAAATCCATGACTGTCAAATTCAGGAAGCGCATAATTGACCAAATATGTTGAATTAGGCCTAATGGTTCCACTTTTTAAAAGCAATGCTTCTCTACCTCTTTCATATGGCCAAGAGAAAGAAGAGAACATATCAAAAAATTGCAATCCAAGCATTACTGAGATCAAGATTTTATATGAAATTACATTAAAAGATAAATAAAATAGGGACATTGATAGTTATAAACTAGTCTATGAACTTCTAATTCTAGTTTAATTTAAAATGTCCATTGAAAAATATTTTGGTTTTTACCTTATTGATTAAACTTAAAATACAATAATAACTAATCACTTCTGAAAAGAAAAATTTGCAAGTTTTCCTTGGTTTCAGAGACTCCAAACAAGTTCCAGACTATGTCCTAAGTAGTCTGTAATGTTGAACAACATGCAGTAGAATTTTCAATTATTCAATAATATTTCTGGTTGAATACACTTTTTGGCACCTTTATATCCATCTCACAGCACTTTGTATTCTATGTTGCTTTACACCTCATGCAATCATTGCAGAACTAAGTCAGCAGTCAGATGTCATCACACCTGTACACTACTTCTACTCCACACACATGAAGGACTTCAAAAAATAGGTGATGAAGGATCAGACATGTGGGGCCCAATTATGTGTTGTTCTATAATACTTTTCCATGCTACTGGAAATATAAAATACATTTAAACTAGGTCAAACACTGTGGAGGAATATCCCAAGCATAAAAAGGTTACCCTCAAAAGAATTACAGCTACATCTTTCTCCCTGTCTTTTCAACCTTACCCTAATGGGAACAGAGGTAAAGGCAAGTATGGCCAGACAACTGTCAAATTCTAATTTTTCCTATTTATTTCACAGCTAATACATCCGGATTATAAATAATAATTTGTCTGACTTCTACCTTGTTTAGGTTACGATCAGATGATCTTAAGAACTTGAAGGAGACAAAGGATTTCTGGGTGGTAATAAAGATACTATTTCTATGCAAGACTGCTGGTTTCAACACTAACAAGTAATCAGTATGGAGCTGGATGTTATTGTGATGCACTAGCTTATATCAGTTATAGTAAAAGAAAGAAAGTGAATCTGGATTGGGTGGAAGACACAGATATAAAAAGCTTGTTCCAAGTCATTTCTGTCACAGGACATTGATTGTTGGCCAAAAAGGGCTCATTTAAAATTACTCAGTATTTTCATTCACTACAGCTGTTTGCAATTATGTTCAGTGCACAGAAAGAGAGTACTCATGATGAACAATTTGTACCGAACACAGCAGAATGTGTTTATGCAATATGAAGACAGTTAAATAGTCTTACTTGATAAATTTAATAAATAAGGTTAGAACATGATACAAGAGTCTATTTCGATAATATGAAATATCATTATATACTATGTATAAATACTATGTACCTTTATAATATAAAATGTATCTTTATAATATAATAATGGTTAAAAAATATATTTGACTTGAATGGACAGAGGAATAAAAAATGAATTTAATACAGCAAAGCATGAAGTAAATACAAAATAAACCTCTGGAATTGTAATCAGCACCAAGGAGAACAGATTAATGTCAGTTAATGTTGTGAGACAGCAGCATCATAAACTACAGCTCATGATAATATAATATGATATAACATAAAGTTATATAATATAGTATATGATAGGAAAATATAGAATCATGGAATCATAGAATGGTT
>NW_008609185.1:0-18604 GCF_000691845.1 Merops nubicus
TGCCCCCCGAGACGATTTCACGCCCCTCGTCCTGCTCTGGGAGAGCAAAGCCAGCAACGCTCGGGTTGTTTTTTGTTGTTGTTGTTGAAGTTTATTTCTAAATGGTGTCACCCATCGTGTCGATATTGGGGGTTGATGAGTTTATTCCTGTTCTCTCGAACCATTAATGGTGGCTGCTGTCCCAGTAGCTGCGGTTTCTTGCCGTGTGGGAATATACTGGGTTTGCTTCTTATGGCCCCGGCGTGTTGTAGGCAGAGCTTGGGCAGAAGACTGACTTTTCCCAAAGGAAAATAACGAAACGAGCAAAAATATTGTGGGTTTGTGCCTAGGTTCAGGTGCAGCTCAGAGAGGTGGTGTCCTAAGGATTGCCTGATGTACATGAAAGATGCTCTGAAATCCAGGGGGTTTGTTGCATGTAGTATGAACATGCTGGAGAACTCCAAAATGCCAGAGACTTGCAAAATGCCAGCTATTGCAGTTAATGATCAGTGACTTTTACTGTGAGTCGATAAAGAGACTAAGCCGTGGCTCTGTGATGACCTCTCACATCCCTGTCAGGCTCTGTACTTCAGGTGCAGGTTCCCAAACTTTTAGAGGAGAGTGATGTACCGAAGATAAAAAAAAAGCCCTCACTGAATTCTTGTCTGGTTGAGCGGAGCCACCGATCTGCAGTCTTCAAGCAGCTAAAATACCACGTTGGTCAGCTTTGCTGTTGCTGGCCGTGATGCTGTGACCCCTCGTTTGGCTCCAACAGAGGCTGAGCTCTGTCGTGATGGAGTGCAGATGGCACCCGAGTGTGTGCCTGGGGTGTCCCTGCTGTGCCTGGGGTGTCCCTTGTTCCTCTCGGTATGGATGCTGACATCGACCTGCTGATTCCAATGTGAAAAGCAGCTGATGCTGATCTGGAGAGTTGTCTTGAAATCCTGAGTAGTTCATTCATAAGCGGGGTCCAAAGGGATTTCTGCTGGGTTTATACAGAATTATCATATGGAAGGAAAGAAACGGTCATTAGCAAATTGAAAAAGTAATTCTTTCTTTCTAACCCAGCTGTTAATAGGTTTCAGGTTGACTGCTTCACTTGCCATAGATTTTTATCAGTGACCTCTTAATGACAGCTATTGATTTTCGGCTGGCTGGTGATACTGAGCTCCAGGGGTGCCACCATTGATCTCAATCCTGACTTGTGTTTTCCTGCTTTTAAAGCAGGTTCTTAATTATTAGCTCAGTGGTTTCTGTGCTGCTGCCTCGTCCTGCTGTGGGTTGTACATGTTGCAAGGCTCGATTCTGACTTGCTGCTGCCTCTCAGGCTCCTTTGTGCATCTTTGGAATTTGAATGTGGTGTTGGCGTAGTCTGGTTTGGGGGAATTTGAGCATAAAATGCACATAACTGCCAGTTTTATGACGTATGTGTGTGTGTGTGTATATATATACACACTCATGCCTATGTCTAAAGCTAGGGCAGCACAAGTAATCTTGTGGTAATAAGCAGGGTTTGCACATTCTTGGTTTATTGAGTCCACTGAGGGTGTTTCTGTTGGCAAGGATCACCCAGTACCTCACCGGGTGGCTGTTTTCCTTCTAGTGTAAGAATTTTAATCGATGTTTCAGCCTAAAGTTAGACAAAGAGGCACCTATCTGGAGGGAAATGTGCTCCATGGGAAGGAGTTGTTTTCATGGCTCTGAAGCTGTCGGTGAGACAGGCTTTGCTTGGAGGACCAGAGGAGCCTTTCTGGGTGCTGAATTTGAAATAAACCACTCCAAGAATGGAAAATCCACATCAGAGGAGGTTGCTGCAGAGAGATGGAACAGAGTCAAAGCTGTCTCCAGCAGGGGAACTGAGCTGGCTAACATCAGCCCTGTAAGGGCTCTCACCCCTCCGAAGCTGGCTTTGTGCTGTCAAGTGGTGCCTGGTGCTGTGTTATTTTGGGTTTTGAAAGGCTAATTTGCTTGAGTAGAAGCCAACCAGAAATAAGAATAAAATCTCCTCCTTCCTAGAAAACCACTGCCCTGTTTCTGTGGGGTGAAGCTTCTCTGAGGCTCCAAAAAGCATCATCTCTCACTGAAGGGAGAAGGGGTTGAGATTGCTTCACACCTCACAGCCTGGGGCTGGAAGTCTTGGAGGGAGCCCAAATTTTGTGGTCTTTTATTGGCAAAGTTGTACTTTGTTAGGCAGTATAATTTGCCACATCAGAGCATATGAAATGTTTCCCTGAGGCACTGGGGAGACACGAGTTTTAGAGGTGTTTTGAGGGATTTGGGGTGAATTCACTTAATTCCCATGTACAGATGTCGTTCAGAGCCTGGGCATGGGTGTTGCAGGGGGAAGTGTGGCTCCTGGGCTGCCCTGGAGGGGTTCTGTGGGATGAGGAGTTGGTGCCCAGTGTTATCTTTGGTGTGTTCATTGCAGAGTCCTGTGTTTGCTCGGCCCTGGGCTTTGCTGGTAAAGGCAAAGTGACTTTGGTTTGGGGTGGTTCTTGCCTTGCTTCTCCTAAGCAGAGATAAGTGAATATCCTGGAAGCCTATAATGAAGGACACAGCCAAAATATGATGATTGGAGTCTCAGTCTGGCCTCCTATTTGAATTTCACTCCAGAAATCACGAGGTAATAGTCACAGCACCAGTTTCCTGCTGTATTTGGAAGTACAGAAGGGTGCCCTTTAATCACTCTGAGTGGGAATGTTGCACTGGGGAGCTGAGGGCTCCGACGAGGGCTGGCAAAGGGCTGTAATTATGAAGATGAGGTGTTCACACCAAACGTGGGAAGGTGCACGTGTAGCTTCTGCCCAGGAGGGTTTGTGTGTGAGGCACGGCTGCAGCAAACGGTGTCACTGCTGTGGGACAGCACTGGAGGCTCTGAGCATAACGTGACAGACACACCACTTTGGGAAGCACCCAAGCGTTGACTCCAGCAGGGACTGTGCAGCCTGGGAGAGTGAGTGATTTGCCTGCAGGCTTCTATTCAAATCCTTCAAGAGATGAAAGGAGGGGAGGCCAAAGAGTCATGAGACTCTCGCTCCTGGAGGAGAAATGATACGAGGCAGGAGGAGGCTGAATTGCCCAGGTCCAGGCAGTGATTCTTCTCCATTAACATGCAGGTGGTTGGTTGGGTTGTGGGTAAGAGGTCACCCCAGCTTTCCTGCAGCCCCAGAAGCACTTGTGTGGCTTCCAAAGGCAGCTGGATTGCCACTTGTATTGATCTCCTGTGGAAAGGAGCCAGCTGTTTAAATCCTCCTCGATCTTACGAGCGTCCATTTGTTGCCAACAACTGCACTGCCCTCGAGGATGGACTTGGAGAGAGTCGTGTCCCTTCATCTGATGGTCCCTTGCAAGCTCTGGGACTATGGCTGAAGCCTGGAAGCTGTGGAAGTGCCAGCTCTGGAGATGGAGCTCCCCTGTGTGCTGCTGCCCGTGCTGCATGCTGGTGGCCAGACCTCTCCTCAGAGCCAGGCACGTCGTGTTTGTGCTGTGCAGCCGTGCCTCCAGCTCTGCAGCTCTCCCCCCTCGCTGTTTTGGGGGCTGTGTGGGTGGTTTGCCTTCCTTGCCTCCTGCTGCAGCTGCAGACAGGGCAAAAACAGGAGACAACCTCCAGCATCTGCCTCGGAGTCCCGTGGTACCCCTGGGGCTCACTGCTGTGTAGGGGTGGGTTTAGAGGGGAAAGGAAGTTCCAGTTTATTTTTGCATGCACAGAGTTAGGGACGTGGGGGGTGACTTGGTTTTCTTGTATTGTTTTCTTGCTTGGGAAAGGGTCGAGGTCTTCTCCTCCCCAGCCACCAGGAAGGGAAGAGGAAAGCAGCCTGTGGTCTGGAGAGGAACATTTGCTTGTGATTACTCTTTTCTTTTCCCCCACATAACCCAGTGAGGCACCTTCTGGTGCTGCTGGGGATAGGTAGCCCGTGGCAGGCGCTCTCTAGGGCGCTGTGGGTGGTGACTGAGGCAGAACAGCCCTGGGGATGAGTGACAACTGAGCAGAGTCCTGTGTAGCCACCAGCTCCTGTCCCTCTTCAACAACTCGGCAGCTGGAGCTGCTGCTGAACTCCCTTCCCTCCCAATGGCACTGCCTGTCGGGGCAGTTAATGTGAGAAGAAAACACCAAGATGAATATTTTATAAATACACTTGTAACGTGATGCAAGTTTAGGTAAAACAAGCTATTATTGGGAAAACAAGCTGCATCTGTGGGTTGTAAAACAATCTCACAAGTGTATCCATATTTTTATGCTATTAAGCTCGTGCAGTTTATATACTGTGGGTGAAAACTGACTTTCTAAGCTTGGTATTGATTTTTAAACCCCTCTCTTGTGTAAACGTTAGGCAGGAAGTACTTTTTTTCGGGTACTTGGTGTTAAGCAAACTGAATTTCTCTCAATAAAATGGTCTGAGTTGGCCTGAAATGGAGCCCTCGGGGTGGAAGGCAAAATACATAACAGGAATGCAGTGAGGCAGCTGGCTAGGATGTGTTCCATCTGCCTCGTGGCGTGGGCTTTCTTAGAAGTTATTGTTCCAAACTCTAGATAAGTCAAATATTTTTCTTAAAATATTACATTCACGTTTTTAATAGAGCTGGAGATGAAATTGGCTGTGGTTGTTGGAGTGGCTTTAATACATCAAAATAAAAAAAACTCAATCTACTGTGCTTAAATAAAACTGTTTGAGAGCATGAGGGAGATGGGAAGATGCTCCCCAGTGAAGGCTGGGAAAGGCTTTTTGCTGAGAATATCTGATTGTAGAGACAGGTATGAGTGTTAATTTGGAGGTGGGGTGTCAGGATTCTGTGCTGCTTGGGGAGAAGATTTGGGAAGAAAGTGAGTGCTGCCAGCTTGCCCCTTTGTCTGAGCCATGAGCTGTGTGGTGTCACAGCAGTGCTGAGCCCTTGTGCTTTTTTCCTAAATATTTGTAAAGTTGAGCAAGGAACTTTTCTCATCCAGAGGCACTAAGGTTCCCCTCAGACAGTTCCTGTGGAAGTCAGTGAATTGGCATGTGTGTAACGAGCAGAGGATGCCAAAACCAAGTCTCTGCAAGGTTATTCTTATTCCTCCCAGAAAAGGAGCAACTGAGGAGAGAGGAAACAAATGGAACTAAACAAACATGGGTAGGTTTGGGCTGTCCAAGCTCAGAACAGAACCACAATATTCCCCTATAAGACAAAAAAGAGCTAAGGGGGCACCCCTGTCCTCCCAGAGGTGGATGAGTTCTGCCTCTTGTAGCTGTTCTTCGTGCTCCCCAGCCCTTCAGCTGCTGCCCTGGAACCACTGATCTTTGTTCCTGGTACTAATCAGTGATGTGGAAACCCAAATCAAATCCACAGCTTCCATCAGTATTATGCTGTTCAAGAATGTTTCTACTCAAACTTGAAAATCCAACGTTAAACAACATTTGTTTTACCCTGACTGTATTCAGGGGAGACTTTCAGCTTACAATTAAATTTAAAGTACTTTTGTTGGTCGGATATTTAATCAGGCCTGAAGGAATTTTAACTGTAATGCCTATCTACTGTTATTTGTGCCAAAAAAAAGCCTCTAACCAGGAGCAGATCTTTTCCAGAAGAGCATCTCTGGCTGACTGTTGAGGCTGTTTTTCTGAAATTCAGAGGGTAGTGAAGTGAGAGCAGGGTTTAAAGCACCAGAAGAAGATGTGAAGGGTTAACAGAGTGTGGATGGAGTAAAGTGAACACAGTCTGGATCCAGCTGAAGGAGCCTTCACATCCTGGCTTACAGCTCCTTCCTGTTGGGCTGTTTCCCCTGGGAGATTTCATTCCTTTAATTAGCTATCTGAAGTTTACTTTTATTGGGGAGCTTTTCCTGCAGATTACCTGTCGAGAGACCTATTGTTTGAGTTGGGGGGAGTCTGGGGGGGAGCAAGTGAGACAAAATGAAATCCTCTGTTTGACAACAGAAACTCTGCCAGAGAACTATCATGAATGGCAAAAATTGCACAGGCTCAGGAAGCACTGGGACAGATGAAGGGGGGGAAAGTCCATTGGGGCTATTAAGCATAATTACTGCACCTCTGACTCAAAACTGTGGATTCTTGGGGTCTGGGAAAGCACAATGTGGTGCAGCCCTCCGTGCTCAGTCTGTTGCTGTGCTCTTCCCTGGGATCTGGCCAGGGGAGACAGGATACTGGGGTAGACAAGTGTTGGCTCTAACCCAATAAAGCTGTTCTTCTCTTCTTGGATGAAATTGGCTCTGCTCCCAAAATTCTGTTAACAGTTTGCCTTAAAAGAAAAATGAAGAACACGTTGTGCAGGAAGAACGTTGGATGGGAAAGGACAGATGAGTGCACTTGGGGGTGTGTTGGTTTGGGTTTAATTTGGGGGTTGTTACACACGCCTGCAAGTGTAGAAGGATTAGAAGGCTCTGGACATTTGGTGTAACTAGAAATTTCCTCTGAAATGTAAACAGATTCTGTATCTGGTTTCTATTCAGACATACTAACGGGGCTGAAATCTTCCCTCTCTCTGCTTTGCAAACTCTGAGATGCTGTGAGAGCCTCTAGGTATGAGAGGAACTTTTAACTATATTTGTCTGCTGTATCTTAGAAACCAGAGGAGGGGGGGAGGAAAAAACCCAGAAGTTAATAATAATTCTGCTCTTGGTTTCCTTCCTAACAACTGCAGCTCAGTTGAGGAGCTGAGGGCGAGACTGTAAGAAATGCTGTATGAAGCTATTTGTCAGACAATAGCTGCTGGCAGGCTCCAGACTTTGTTGAGAGATAAACACTGAAATCTCAAGGTCTGGATGTCGACTAAGACTTGGCTCAGGGGGGACTTGCCCTTAAATCTTCTGTTTCACACACCATGACCTGCACTGTGGGACTTGGATGGGGACTGAGGTGTTGGCAGCTGGGAGAGTCAGGATGAAGTGACACGGGGGACACAGCCTCTGTCCCTGAGCTTTGGGCTGGACTCAGCAGTGACAGGGGAAAGGTTTCCATATATCACAGCTGGAATGTCACAGGCTTGCTGGGACAGGGATATGTGGATGAGAGTGTGCAGGAGTGAACGTGGCTGCTCAGGTCACAATCCCAGCATTTCCTACCCACAAAACATCAGCATTGGGTGATATGAGCATCAGGTGATCCCCAAACCAACATGAGTCTGTGGCATGAGCAGCAGAGGCCTCATGTTCAGACCGAGGCAATAAGGTAGGTGCATGAGAAGCCCCTTCTGCCAGCTCCAACTAAACCAGCAGAGCCTGCTGCAAGCAGCAAACAGGCAGCCTCTGGGGGAGACAATCACAATTTGAACATCAAAGCCCATGTTCATGAGAGCAGTGGTTTCCAGGCAGGTTGGAGCAGCACATCTCTGTTCCTCTCATGGGACCAACCTTTGGCCATGCTCATGTCACCAGGAGCTGTGCCAGGGACTGCAGCAGGGCAAGGTTTTACTCCTTGGGAAGATCCTTCCTGCTGCTCATCCCAGCCCATTCCTGAGCACATGCTGCAGAGGCACTCGGCTGGAGCAGCAGCTGCACAGCAACTGTGGCAGGGTGGGAGAGGAGCAGAATAACTCTGGGAATTAATTAAAAATACATCCCCAGACATTGGCCGTGGATAGCTGTGAAGTTCAAGCTGATTTGTGGGTAATAGAGGTAGGATTTTTTATTTTCCCCCCCCTCAGGCAGGAAATAAAATATATGTGAGGAGTAATAAAAAGATTAAAAGGGGCAGGTTTGCAAACTTACTTGTCAGTGACCTGATAATCCTGATTAAGAACTGGAAATTCCTTTCCACCCTGTAATGCAGATAAGCAAGTCTCATGGTTCTGGTGGCTAACTCCATGAAACCTTTGTGCTTGAGCCATCTTTGTCTAAATTCCTGCTCCCTTTCATCCCATTCAAATGCACCAGGAGGTAGCTGTGAGAGCCTCCCTGGCACCCACAGAGGACTGGGCTTTGAGTGGTGCCCGTGGAGTCTGTGAAAAGATCAAAGTAGGTCCATAAAGCCATCTCCAGGAACGTTCCTTCCAGGAATCTCCACCTGTATAAACTGAGGACAGGCAGCCAGGGCTTCCAGAGAATCTTTTGGGCCCAAACCCAGCAGGCTGGAAGGCTTGGGTGGGATAGCACAGCCTCACACTGCCAGCCGTCGAGCATCAGGCTGGGGCTGAGGAACAGCAGGGGAATGAAGCTATTTTGGCTGCTCGCCCGGGCCTGGAGAACTCCATCCTCCAGCAAACAAACAGCTGGGAGACTTAATCTTCTAAAAAACAAAACCCAGCCGTGTGTTTGTCTTCGTTTCTGGTCGTGGTATGCAGATGCTCGCTCGCACAGAGGCAGAAGGAAGCTGGTGGTTTAAAAAGAAACCCCAAAATAACAGATACCATGGTGACAAGAGGCAGCTAAAACACTTCAGAAAGGCAGTGGGGGGGGTTCTCAAGTGGCCTCCAGGTCGTGGCCCTGGCCCTGGAGGGGGCAGCAGCCAGGTTAGTGCTCTTGGTCTGGGGTGGGAGGTGGCACCTCCCTTTGGGCTGCAGGGGTGTTGATGGGAAGGACCTTAACGTGCTGGAAAATGCTGTTTGGGGTTTAATACAGCTCCTGTGTTGTTTGTTACCCCTTGAAGACACAGTTCCCAAAGTTCCAATACTTTGTCCAAGCCTGCAGTAAAATGAAGCAGGGATCAGACCCCCCAGGATGACACATGCTGGAGATGTCACCCAGTTAACCGAGTTAACTGGTCAGAAGGTGGGTGCTGGTGCAGACTGGTGTCTGCTGGATCTTTCACCATCTCAGGGGTGCTTTGCTGTGGCTGCACTGCCCTGCTCTTCTGCCTCAGCACAGCCTCAAGCTTTCTAGAAAAAGGAGAAAAAGCTGCATTTAATCTGTAGCTTTTCTCTTAATCCCTTCTTCCTTTGTATTATATTTCAGTATTTTAGTTCAGGAATGAAAAAAGGTTTCTTCTCTTGACAAATTTGGTTTAGGTTTAGAATAGCAGTCATCAAAAAGACTCATTTGTTAAATCATGTCTGTGGTTGCTGAGTTCTCTGAAGACAGAAACTAAACTAGTTCAGAAACACCTGGATTTAGCATAAATTCCCTGAGGCCATAGTAAAGTAGTTTTTTATTTCCAGATAATAAATGCCTGGCAGCGTGAAGGCAAAGAAACAACAATTAAATGCTGTAAACTTTTTGTCTTGGCAGTTAATTTAACCTCTCTGTGTGCTAAACCACACAGGAAATAAACCTTCTTCTCCCTGCAGACCACAAGAGCCTGGTGCAATCCTCAAGTCCTTTACTAACCAGAGTTGAGACAAACCCCCAAAAATGTTTTTATTCTGAAAAATGATTTTCAGAATAAAATAATTGTCAGCAGCTGTTTCAATAAGCAATGGCTTCAGTTAGCAGTGGGTTAGGAAAGCCCAGACTTGGGAGCTGAAGGTGGTGGGGAGATCCAGACTTTGAGGACTAAAGCTCTTTTTATAGCTTCTAGAACAAGTCGTGGGGTTCTCACCCTTGGTGCCTTTCCCCCTGGTTTTCTCAGCCACAGAAAGGAGGTTCTGAGAGGTGAAGGGTGTCTTCAGAGCTGTTCAAGGAGTCTGTGACAGAGGTAGGAGCTTTTCTTCTTCTCCCACGTAGCAAAAGAACCTGTTTCCTGAAGAGAAGAGTCGTGTGCTCAGGCAGGAGGGTACAGGGGGTGCTGGGACTGCAGAGCCACCAGCAGCAGCCCTGGACAGTGTGCCAGGAGCAGAGGCTGCTGCTGGAGGCTGCCCTGTGCTCAGATCCTCCCCCAGCTGCCCCTGGAGCATCCCAGGGCTGAGGGAGGGGCCGAGCACAACCAGCTTCACCTTCCCTTGGGCTGACTAATTCAGGAGCTGATTTCACACCGGTTTTTTTTTTTGGAGGAGGAGTTTCTGTTGGTTCATATTTAACCCTGGGCAGAGTTTGGATACTAGAACTAGGCACACCTTAAACATCCCAGGCTGCTGCAGCCAAGAGCCGTGTGTGATAAATGAGGAGCTCTGCTCTGCTGCTGCTTGTGCTCTGTGAGCAGCTACTGAGATAATGGGCCCTGTATTCCCACAGCAGGAAGCTGCCTGGCTGTTGGTTTTGGACCAGACGAGCACTTTTCAGGCTTCTGAAAGTCAAATGCCACAAAACTGGCTGTGGAAATCGCCGAGGGTCAGTTTATTTTGAGTTGTAGTGGTGGTGTTTTCCTTTGGATGGTGGCAGTGCCAGGTGCCCGTGGCCCAAGCTGTGGCTGGGCACTACATCAGCATCTTTACAGTCTCATCTCAAGTGAGATAAGGGGAGGGTTAGGTCTGGAAGCTGGATTTTGCAAAGCAGATTTGTTTTGGCTGACTTCAGGAGGCTAGTCACAAAAGAATTAGGAATAAATCTGAAGAAGTGGATAGTGGTGCTTGGGAATCCTCCCTGTGGCTGAGTGATGCAGAGGCTTGAGACAGGGATGACCACGCTGAGCTGGGTTGAGGGCCCCCAAAACAATCCTGGTGTGGGACTGGAAGAGTTGCTCTGGCTCAGAGCTCCACAGAGCCATGCAGAAAGGGTTGAATACATGCTGGGAGACAAGACTTTGGAGTTCCAGGAGGAGGTCTCCTCCTGCAGACCTGATGGATGGATGTGTGGTCCCAGGGATGAGCCGTGCTTCCCCCATGGTCCCTCCTGGACAACCACCCGTGGACCCAGCACTGGAGGGGGTGAGGGCTGGGAGCAGCCCAGGCAGAGCCCCTGAGCAGGCTTTTGATGCTGGAGGGCTCTGGGTGTGTGAGATTCCAGCTGCTGCTGGCCCCAGCCTGGAGACGTGAGGCTGCTCCATGGGCAAAGTTCATCTGTAGTCAGACAGGGCTCCTGCTGGGGCTGTTTGCAAATCAAACAAGGGGGAGGGGAGAATCCTGCTGCTGCTGCTGCTCCTCTCAGGGCTGCAGGGCCCTGGTGCCCAGGGTGGGCAGAGTTAAGCAGTAGCTGGGCATCCCCCCTGTTGTAAATCGAGCACAGATCCCTTTGAGAGAGGCTGAGTGCAAGGCTGACACCTCCCCAGCTCTGAAACGCCTCCCCCAGGCTTCAGCAGCTGGAGGCTACATTTGCATTCCTTGTTTTCCTGTATTCAGGCTGTTAGGTCATCTCCAAAGCCCATGGATTTAGCAAGATTTGGGGTCTCTTCTAGTGACAGCTCTGTCACTAGACTCGTTTTAATCCTCCTTCTCCCAGCTGCTGGGGATCTTGTGCTCCAAGTGCACAGAAATACAGAGGGGAAAAAGTTGTGCTGCCATCCCACGAGCAAACATCTCCATTTGATGTTGAAATCTTACATTAAAATCCCTGAAAAGGGAAATTTGGGCTGTGTGAGGATTGCTTGGTTTCAAAATGCAGAGAAATAACCCCACTGGGTATTGCTGTCACTTCTCACAGAACCTTTTTTTTTTTTCCTTTTTTTAAAAAAAGGAGGAAACCCCCAAACAAACAGAAAGTTAATCCCTTGGTGCACAGGATCACGTTTGGGGGGGTGACTGATGGGCCCCCAGGCACTGAACATCAGTGCAGTGAGGTGCTGGGGGTGTTGGGATGCCAGGAGTGTCAGAGTTTAAAAATCCAGATAATAATCTCTGGTAACTTCATATCCCTGGAGGGCTCTCAAAGCCCTGGAGGGCTCTCAAAGCCCTGGAGATGTGGTGCTGAGGGACATGGTTTAGTGGTGACCTGAGTGTGTTTCCAGCTGAGGAGCCACAGGTAACTGGGGTAAACCTCTCCTGAAAAACAGCAGAACACATGAGGGGCAGGCAGCACCATGAGTTAATTGGTGACAAAACCTGGAAATGATGTTTTGTGTTACTTCTAGGCTTCTAACAGGCAGTGGCTGCTGTGGAGAGCAGAGTTGGCATCCTGACTTGTGCAGAACTGTGCTTCAGCAATAGTCACTCCTTCAGAGCACTTCCCAGAATTGATCAAAGCATCTGAGGGAGGCAGGAGAGGGATGTGTAAGTTCTTTCCTGGTGAGGACACAGCTCTCCTGTGAGTTTGGGGCAGCTGGCTGGGGGGCTTGCAGGTGAGCCAGACCCTTGGGCAAAACAAGGAGGCTGGGTGGGGTGCAGGAGCAGAATTTGGCTTAAGCTGAGGTAATACACTGATCCTTAAGGTGCCTTCGTGGAAAGTAAACCTAAAACACTTTAAAAAGTAATCAAGGCTTCATTAGGCAGTGCCCCTGCTGCTGTTGGCTGGAAGCTGAGAAGATATAAATAAGGAAATGTTACTTGTCCTCCTACTTGACTAATGGTTAAAGGAATCTGCTGCTGGCCACTGCTGGAGGGAAGGAGCTGAGCAGACGTTTGATGTGATGCAGCAAGTCAGTGCTGACCTATTTATGGCCTTTTAGTATCTTTCTGACCAGAATTTGGCTGTAATGGAGCTTTGGTAGGTTGGCCACATCACACATCTGACACAAACCTAGCACCCTTCCAAAATCCTGCTCCAGCTTTCAGCTGGAATCCTGGTACATTTAAATGAAAAAAAAAAAACACAATACCATCTGAGTCTGAATATTTCTGACTGTTCTGTCATGCAGCACTAATGCAAGGGAGCTTCTCAGAGGTTCCACCATCCTGGGCAGCCTGCTCTGGGTGATCCTGCTGGAGCCTGAGGTGATCTCCACAGGTCCCTTCCATGCTGGGGTTGTGGGATGAGCTCTTGGTGCTGTTCCTGAGCAGGAGTGAAGGGGTGAGAGCCTGTCCTTAGTGTTCTCTGTGCTGCTGAACAGAATTAGGCTGAGATTGGTTTTCTAAATGAATATCTTCCAGTGATGATATCACTTTCTTCTTTCCTTTCCAATAGAGAAAAGGTTTCTTATGTTTTTTTCTTAACTAATTCTTTGAACTTCAGCAGCCAGGCAGTGCCACTGGAACCTGCTCAGCAGGCTGCTTTACTGGGCTGTGCCAACCAGAGGAGCCAGGCCTGTGGTCCTGGCCACACTCCCCAAAGCCAAGAGCACTAAAAGCCACACTCCCACTGGGGACTTCATTCTCTCTGCAGTCTGGGTCAAGGAGTAAAGAAAAGTGAGTGGGAGTTGGGTCCATGAGGGCTTTGAGCTGTGGTGAGAGTCCTGACCCTCAGGACTGTAATGCATAGAGGTGATGGTCATTTTTTTGTGTTTGAGTCTTTGGTAGGAAAAACAAAACCACCCAACTTGTTGAATGGATCAGGATCTTCTGAGTTGGGTTTTTCTGGTGTGGGATTTAGCAGGTTTTTAGGGCTGTGGTTGCTGAGTGAGTGCACTTCCAATGGCATTATAATCCACAAGAGAAGCTTTTCCTTTTCTTCTCATGAATCAGCTTTTCCATTTACGTAACTTTCTACAGTTCCTGGAGCAAGCTGTGGTCTTGTTTGGGGAAGTACAGGCTTTGCCCTTTGTTCTAGCTCTGTTCTCAGCTCCTGCTGCAAAACCTGAGCAGTGGTGTGGGACCTTGTGCCTGGGCCATGCCCCTTGGCAGGCAGACCACGTGCTTCCAGGCGTGATGCAACCTCCAGGTTAGGCTGCAGAAACCTTTCTGTAGCCTGGATGTCCCCCCCAAGGGGTGATCCTTCTGCATCCTCCCACCCCAGGGCCTTCTGCTTCCCAAAGGTGCCTTCCAGACCACCCGTGAGGAAAGGGAACCTGGTTGCTGCTCTCCTGGAGCTGGAGCTCAGTCCCTCCTGCCCTGGGTCTCATGCTGGCACGTGGTGCTTGTGCAGCCTGGGGGTGCTGGGTGCCTGGTGCTGAGAATCATGCCCCAAGAAACAACTTTTAAGCTGTTGGGGACAAACCACATCAGGAGAGGGCTGCTGTGGCAGCTGTGGAGGTTGTGTTGGCATGCCATGGGCTTTCCCAAAAGGCCCTGGAGGGACAGGGTAAGGACATATGGAGCCCATCTGGACACTGCCTCATTTCTGAGGAAAACAAAACCAAAAAAAAAACAAGGCAGCACAAGTATAGCACGAGCTTTTCCAGCCTCCTGGGTTTGATTTACATCACATAACTTCATGGTGGTTTTGTCCTCAATCCTCCCAGACCAGAAACCAAGCTTGGAGAGGGAAGATGATGCCCTAACTACGTGTAATGCTCAGCTTAAAATAGCCAGGACAAAGAAGTGGTTTGAGTTCTGTAATGATAATTGCCCCGACCTAAAAATAGGTGGATGTTCTACCAGGCAGGGAGAAGTAAGAGTGAGACACGAGGTGCTGGGAGACACCTCAGAGACAAGGCTCTGCTCAAGCAGGTCGTTGCTGTAGGTGCCTACAGGTTTCCCCCCCCCTTTTGCCCACCATTTACAGTGGGTGGTGGCCACCAGCACCACCAGAACTGGCACTGCTGAATTTTAAGCTACTGGGGTGAAAAAAAAATACATCATCTGGCTTGTTCATAGGGATAAAAGCAACAAAAACACATTATAAAAACCAAAAAGGCTCCTTCAGCGTTAAAGCCAACCCAGGGAAAGCTCTGATGGAGGGGAGGATGGAAACTGCTGGGAGGTGCTTTGTCTCTGAAGTCCTGCTGTAGTGACCCCGGGGGTGGAGAACAAGCTTGGGGGGCTGGGAGGAATCTGTGACATTTAAACCCAGAGCTGAGCTGCTGTGCTGCAGAACTCCTACAAATCCTGTGGTGCTGGGAGGTGAAATTCTAAGCATTTTGCAGCTAATTTGCAAGTATTAGCTCCTGCATTAGCAACTCCGGCAAGCAAGGCATTATCATTTTAGAAACTGGAGGCAAAATGTTAAAAATAATGTTAAAAAAACCACCTTGGGTGTGTTTTTAATTCCAAAAAGCAGCTGTGAATTGCTCTGTTTAGCCAGCCACAGCTGGAAAAGACCTTGAAGATCCTAGTTGCTTTACCTGGGTTTGGAAATGGTAAAAAAAGGCTTTAAAAGCTGGTTTATTTTGGTCTTTAAGCTAAATGGAGAAGTGAGCAAGATCTAGATGTAAGGTGTTGCTTCTCTGTTCTGGTGCTGGCTTCCCTTCCACAGGGAGGTTTGTTGTGTGATGCAAAGGGCAGCACTCGACTGGCAAACTTCCTCCAGGGCTCATGGAGTTCCAAACCATGTCTGTGCTACAACAGGGAATTTAGTTCTCAACTGAAACAATAACAGGACTTAAAAAACCCCAGCAAGCCTCCTCTTTGCCAGCAGCACAAAGGTTGGAAGAGACCTCCAAGATCATCAAGTCCAACTATCAACCCCACACTACTGTGGCCACTAAACCAGGTCCCCAAGTGCAATGTCCATGTGTTTGTGAACCAGGGCTGGGGACTCCAGCACCTCCCTGGGCAGCCTGGGCCAAGGCCTCACCACTCTGTCAGAAGAGAAATTCATCCTCAGATCCAATTGAAACCTCCCCTGGAGCAACTTCAGCTCATCTCTTGTCCTATCACTCATTACTTGGGGGAAGTAACCAACCCAAACCTCACTCCAGCCTCCTGTCAGGGAGTTGTAGAGAGCCAGAAGCTCTCCCCTCAGCCTCCTGACTAACCACCCCCAGGTCCCTCAGCCTCTCCTCACAACCCACATTCCCCAGACCCCTCCCCAGCTTCATTGCCCTTCTGTGGATCTGCTCCAGCCCTTCAATGTCCTCCTCCTACAGTGGCTCCCAAAACTGCCCCCAGTCCTCAAGCTGTGGCCTCCACAATATTCAATTGTTGCAGCATTTTCTGGAAAGTTTTTGGCCCACTTTGGAGTTAAAGGTCTATTTTTGATGGGCTGATCTGTTGGAAGGTGTCACCCATCCCTCCTCTTGGCAGCTCTGACGTGGTTTCTCTTGTGTTACACCTTCCACTGATGTGAGTTAGATCTTAGACCAGTAAATTTAACTTCTGGTGTGTATTCAGGTGAGGGACAATATTTGTTCCTAATCCTAAAATGTGCATTTTCACAGTGTCATTCAGTGCCTGTGCTTGGTTGAAAGGTTAATATTTCATGGTTAGCTTGTGATGGGAAAGGAGGAGAATCTTGATATAGAAACATACCTTAAAAAAAGGTCTGATGGAAGCATCAGCTTCTAATGTTGCTTGTGCAGAAGATTGCAGCTGGGTGGTGAGACTTGGCCCAACTGCCAACAACTTGCCACAAAGCTCCATCTGGAGCAGACCTTGGAAGCCAAAACAGAGTGAATATAGATTCAGGTGTTGCTTTTGAATATTATTTTAGTGATGCCAGCAAAAAGTAGAATGTTTCCACTCACCTGAGTAATTTCAGCTGCTTTACCCCCAAGAGTGCCCTAAGAGGAGCAAGTCAGTGTGTTCAGGCTGGGAAACCCACTGTGTTATCCTAGAGGGGGATGCTAAAGGCTTCTTTGGACAGAAGTGGCTTCCCCAAGGGATCATTTCCCCAGGCAGGGCAGCGTTGAGCTCCAGCAGCTCCTTCCCCTCGGCAGAACTGACTCCTGCTGTTCCCCACCCCCCCTCCTCCTGCACCCCTCTCTCCATCCCACCTCCACCTTTACTCGTTCCCACCCTCCCCTGCCCTCAGCCTCTTCCCTTCCTGGCAGTTGTCTCCCCATCCCTGTGGTGCTTTTGTGTCTCTCCACGGGCCCTCCTGCCCCTGCAGCGCTGGTCCCCAGCCTCAGGACCCTGCCTGGGCTCACGGCCTCCCGCCCCGAATCCCGGCTCCGGGAAAGCGTGTCGGGATAAACAGGGATTTCTGTGTGTGCAGACTGGGAGGACTTGGGATAAACAAGGATTTCTGTGTGTGCAGACTGGGAGGACTTGGGATAAACAAGGATTTCTGTGTGTGCAGACTGGGGCTGGCTGCAGCAAAGGGGCCAGAAAAGCTGCAGGCAGGAGAGTCGTTTTCGTGGGACCGGGGGCGGTGTCGGTGCCCGGCGAGGCAACTGGGAGAGGTTTTTTTGGGAAGCGAGTGCTGCGTGTTGACAGGCACATCCTGAAGAAAGGCTCCTCGCTCCTTCCCAAACATGGGCAGCAGGAACCATCTCCCAGGCTCTTGTCCTGAGAGAGCACACGCCCTTTCCAGTAAGACAGAGCACCCCGCAGCAGCAGCAGGCGGCTCTGGCTCTATTTTAGGCGCTTCCCGTGGAATTCCAGTGCCTCGGATGAACAGAAGTTGTCTAAACAGAATCCCATCCAGTGATGAATGTGATCTGGCAGCTCTGGGCCTCTCCTGCCAGAGAGGCAGAGCCTGTCCTCACTCCTGGAGTTCAGCAGCTCCTCGGCTGGCGCCGCCCCGGGCTGCAGCTGGGGACTCGTTTTGCCTCTGTCGGGAGAGCAGGGCTGGTGCTTTGCACTGGGCTGGGCTGGGTGCACAGGGAGATCGTGGAATCGTGGAGGTTGGAAAAGAGCTGGAGGATCATCAAGTCCAGCTGTCAACCCAACACTACTGTGGCCACTAAACCATGTCCCCAAGTGCCACGTCCAACGTGTTTTTTGAGCCCCTCCAGGGATAGTGACTTCACCACGCTGTGGCCTCACCAGTGCCGAGTCCAGGGGCACAATCCCTTCCCTGCTCCTGCTGGCCACGCTGGTTTTGACCCAGGCCAGGATGCTGGTGGGCTTTTTGGCCACCAAGCCCTTCCCTGCTCCTGCTGTCCACGCTGGTTTTGACCCAGGCCAGGATGCTGGTGGCCTTTTTGGCCACCTGGGCACACACTGGCTCACAGTGCAGCAAGGGCAGCACTTCTACACTAACTCCACAGCCCCCTCCCTGCCCGGGGGCAGCTCCATGGGGCTGGCTGAGCCCTGCCCTGAGTTAGCAGCACTGCCACATCTCCACGTGCTTTGCCTTTGCCACACTGAGGTAATTAGGTTTAAAGCCAGGCCTTAGACTGGTTTTGGAGTGAAGGGAGTAATTTGAAAAGAACAGGTTTGCCCTTAAATCCCATTTTTGAATCGTTTGCCAGGACGCTGATGGTTGTGATTTCCTTTATGGTGGTAGAGTCATGCACAGGAGGAACAGAGCATAAGCAGGACATCCCTGGATCAGGAAGTCAATAACTCAGATATGACAGGAATAAAAAACACCTTTCCTGTAAAAGCCATGGGTCTGTGCTGCACAGATCCTGCTTTTCACTGGGCTGCTGTGTGAGCTCGCAGAGGATGGGCTCTGTCAGGCTGGGATCTCATCCAGCAGCCCTTGAATGGGGTTGGGGTTCATGGCTCTCCAGACACCGTCCCTGAAACTCAGAGCACAGCAAGAGGGTTTTTTTTTGTCCAAAGCAACACGAGCCAGGATTCCTGTGAGTGAAGACTCGATGAGATCTCCGTTGGTTGGAGACCCGTGGGGTTCACAACGCTCACATCTCTGGGGTGGTGTCTTTAGACTTCAGGCTGTTTAATTATACAGGAGCTGAGGCACAGCTCAGATATAACCCTTTAGAAAACACTTTTTTATTGTAAGAATTTTCTTCCTGCTTCCATTTCCCACCTGCTTTGCTGCCCTTGTTCCACGCTGAACCCTGGACCGCGCCGTCGGCAGCGTCCAAAGAGAGCTCGGCTGATGCTCTTCCCTTTCTCTCCCTCCCTCCCTCTCTCCCGACAGATTAAAAAGCAGCAACAAGATGTGCTGGGCTTCTTGGAAGCCAACAAAATCGAATTTGAGGAGAAGGATATCGCGGCCAACGAGGAGAATCGGCGGTGGATGCGGGAGAACGTGCCCGAGGACAGGCGGCCGGCGAGCGGC
>NW_008609185.1:18912-25250 GCF_000691845.1 Merops nubicus
AGCCGCTCCCTGGGGGTGGGCCACCCCCCGCCCCCGCCTTCCCCGCCCCTCCTCTTCCTCCTCCTCCTCCCTGCCCTCCTGCTCGGCGCGGAGGGGCCCGGCCAGCCCTCCGAGGGGCGGGGAAGGCGTTAGAGGCTTATCCCTCCTCTTGAGCAGTGCTCGATTCTTGAGTGCTTCAGTTCTGCCACGGAGGAGAGGTTAAAATTTGGACCTTGTGATTCTCAAATCTTTCTGCTGGTTAGTGGAACGACCTCTTCCTCCTCCTCCTCCCTGCCCTCCTGCTCGGCGCGGAGGGGCCCGGCCAGCCCTCCGAGGGGCGGGGAAGGCGTTAGAGGCTTATCCCTCCTCTTGAGCAGTGCTCGATTCTTGAGTGCTTCAGTTCTGCCACGGAGGAGAGGTTAAAATTTGGACCTTGTGATTCTCAAATCTTTCTGCTGGTTAGTGGAACGAGCCTACCAGCACCCTGTAGTAGATAGACACATTATTTTTTCCCTGTGGGTTTTTTCCCCTCTTAAGGCTCTGTTGACAGGGTTTTTAATTCTCACATTCACCACAGTTGTGAATCACAGAATCACTGGGGTTGGAAAGGACCTCCAGGATCATCAGGTCCAACCTTCCCCCCAAAATTTCCCTAACCACTAGCCTCAAGTGCTACATCTACTCGTTTTCTGAACCCCTCCAGGCATGCTGACTAGTAACACCTCACAGAAACCTGGCACTGCTGCTCCACCACAACGTTCTGCAGTAAGTTCAGAGAGCTCTGCCTGGCTGTGCTGGTGCCTGTGGATCCCACATTGCTCCACAGTCTGTTCATCTTCCAAAAGAAGTGCTCACATGAAGTGATCTGCCATGATCACAGATCCTTTTTGAGGTCAGTTTTTGTGTCCCACTCACTCCAGTGCCTCCAACAGATTCAGACTCTTGTTGCAAATACAATTGCTACTTGCAATTATTTTAAAGCTTGATGAAAAGGACGTTGCCCTGAAGCATTTCTACTCAGCAGGCCATGCTCCAATGATTATTAGATTAACTGTTTATTTTTAAAACTTCCTGTCTCCTGAGAAGAGCTCACATTCCCCTGGTGTTGGTTGGAGCAGCAAATGGAGTGATCAATAGCTCTCTGCTGAGAAGGGCTCGTCACAGAGAGCTGAGGATCTCTGTTTTGTTAACACTCTCTAAAAACAAACAAACAAAAGGAGGCAAATCTTTCTGTACCAGCAGGATGCTAAGTTCAGATGCTTCCAGTGTACCTCTAGCTGCAACCCACAACAGTTAGGAACAGGGGAATTTTGGGGAGAGGGGTGTCTGCTTCAGACCAGTTCTTGCTGTGGGTTTGTTTCATCCCTGAAATTTTGGTTGAGGTCCCTTTGAACGTTTGAAGTTGGGTCAATTCATGGAGCTGGATTCAAGTTACTGCAGTTTAGCTTTCAGGGAGGTAAAAATTCTGTGCCCACACACTTGAACCTCTTTATATCTTTATCTGATCCATTTTGAGCATGAACTTCCCCCTTGGTTTCACCCAAGGCAGCATAACTGGCAGAGGAGTGAGCAAATTGGCTTTTACTGGCCTGGGTGCAGCAGGAAGCTGCTGGGCACGTTGGTGTGACCCCTGCTCCTTGGTCCCAGACATTCCTTTCCTGGTGGATGCCACCAAGCAGACTGCCAGGCTGTGCACCAGGGAGATAAACACCCCCTTTGTTATCAGGCAGCCCCAGCACTGTCACCAGGAGGGCTTTGGGGAGGACTTCACACAACTGCACTCATCTTTATCAGGCTCATGCCTGAGTGCTGCGTGTACACATGGGACAGTAACTTGTGATCCCTGACCTCTGGGCTGCTGTTGCTTTTATTAGTTCATTTATTTTACCTCCCATTTTCCAGGGAAGGAGCTCTGTGAGTGTTTAGAGCAGCTGTGGTGCACTGCAAGTGTGATGCTCAATGCCACTGGGTTTCCTTTGTGTAGACTAATTATTAATGGGAAACAGGATGGGGAAAAGTGTATTCTCAGTTTATAGGTGTACATTTAACTTCTAGCAGGTTTAAGAGTTAAAAAGTTGAAGAGTTAGAAGCTGGTTTAAGAGGTAACACGTTCCAAGGTTGTGGCCTCCTCTGAGGGCCAACCACAAAAATGATCTGAGCAGTGGAGCCCCTCTGCTGGGAGACAGGCTGGGAGAGTTGGGGTGGGTCAGCCTGGAGAGGAGGAGGCTCCAGGGAGACCTTCTGGGGGCATTTCAGTACTTGAAGGGGCCTGTCAGAAAGGTGGGGACAGATTTTTAGCAGGACCTGTTGGGACAAGACAAGGGGTGATGGTTTTAAACTAAACAAAGGAAATTTAGGCTAGTAAGAAGGAAGAAAGTTTGGATGCTGAGGGTGATGAACCCCTGGCCCAGGCTGCCCAGAGAGGTGGTTAGTGCCCCATCCCTGGAACCATCCCAGGGGAGGTTCGCCAGGGCTCTGATGTTGCAGATGTCCCTGCTCAGTGCAGGGGTTGGAGCAGATGACCTTTAAAGGCCCCTTCCCACCCAAATGATTCTGTGATTCTCTGGTTCTGTACTGTCCACAGTCACCCCGTTGCCATCACTAATCAGTAATTAGCCATGCCAGGGGGGAACATCCGTGGTGTGGCTGGTGAGGAGGGGCAGGCTCAGCCCAGTCCTGCAGGAGGGAGGTCCCACTTGCCCTCAGGGGGAGGGCAGAAGCACCTCCCAGCAGCATCCTGTTGCAGATCCTGAGTCCCCAGCGTGTCCCTTCACAGCCAGCACAGCTCTTGTGGTGCCAGTGCTGCTGAGGAGTGTCTGTGGTGACTCTGCCTTGTGCTCTGGCTACAGGCAGCAGTTTGCTGGGTGTGGGTCAGGCACCACTCCAAACTGAGGGGTGCAATTGTTTCTGAGGTTTCATGCTCTGCCTTTTGTTTCTGGCTCCCTCCCTGGCTCCTGTGGTGAAGGACTATGAAGCTTTCTTTGAGGCACGAGAGAACAATGCAGTATATGCATTCCTAGGCTTGACTGCACCACCTGGCTCAAAGGTAAGTGCAACACTCCTCGCTGTAAACCACAACCTGTACTTGACACCTTGTTCTTCTCTGCTCCTAGTAGGTGTTTTATGTCTTCTGTGGTTGCCCCAACCCATCTCCCTGCTGGTCTGAGATTCAGTCTCCAGGGACTGACTTGGAGGCTTCAACTTCACAGCAACACGTTGTTATGTGTCTGTTTCTTTGGAGGCTGCTGTGTTCCCTGGAGGCATTTTCCTCCCCCTCCTTCTACCAGAACTCTGTGTTCAGTACAGGTGCTCTTGGTATCCTCACTCCAGAGCTCTTAAGTTAATGGAAAGGCTTTTGTTGCTTTGGGAAGAAGAGCTGGGACAAATTCTTCACTAGTTGTCTCTTACTGTTGGATTTTTTTTTAATGCTGTGCTAAGGGAACAAGTGGGAGAGTAAATATTTGCACTGAAGAACACACAGGGAATCTAAATGAAAACAATTGTCACAAAACCAAAGAATGATTTCAGTTCAGTGAAAAAACTGAAGTCCTGTGGTGTTTAGTGAGATTTTATGTTTAGAAAACACCTCGAAGCCAGAGTCACTCTTTCTGAAATAATGTGGTCTTGCTTCAGAGTCACTCTGTCCTCCAGCTCGTTATCTGAAGCCTGGTTTCCCTTTGCCAATTACAGGCTGGGTGGCTGCTTTGTGGGTGCAGTGGGCTGGAATTCTCCCTTTGATCCTGATAGGATAGGACAAGGCAGCTTTACAGCAGGATCCTGCAGCTCACTCCCAGCTCTCTTCTTCCAGCAGAGGCACATGCTGCTGCCTTTCAGGGAGGAACTGAAGGTCACGCCGTGCACATCACCAAGAGACCTAATTTCAAAGGTGGATGATGAGCCTTGCAAGCTTTAGGTCAGGCTGAAGCAGTTTGGGGAGCCAGATGAGTGTCAGGCAGTGGCTGCACTGATGTGGATGGTTTAGTGAGGGGAAATGGGAGTCGCAGAGGGCAGAAGCTCTGATGTGTGCCCCTGTGTCACACGTGGCTGGTGTCAGGAGGCCAGTCACACACTGCTGACAGCTCTGTAGATCTTCCTGAAGCTTTCTGGGCCGTGAGCACAGTGCTGTGCAGGAGAGGAGGGAGCCAAGGAGCAGGAAAGCAGCTGTGGGAGCAGGGGACACAGGGAGGCCCCTGTGTTTCCCCTCCCAGCTGAGGTGTGGGCAGTGCAGCAGTGAGAGCAGTGGCTGCCTTAGGGAGCCAGGTCGTCTGTCCCTGTGAGGTTTGTGAGCTTACCTAACCTGCCAGGTTGCAGGAGCAGTGTGCAGGGGCTGGGGCTGTCCTAGGGGATGCTCTGATTCCATCCTCACCTGAGAAAAGGGGGCTTATAAGAAAGCTGGGGACAAGCAGGGCTTGTGACAGGACAAAGGGTGATGGTTTTAAGCTCAAAGAGGGAGATTTAGACTGGAGAGATGGAAAGAATTTTGGATGCTGAGGGTGGTGAGCCCCTGTGCCAGGCTGCCCAGAGAGGTGGTCGCTGCCCCATCCCTGGCACCATCCCAGGGGAGGTTGTTTGGGGCTCTGAGCACCCTGCTCTAGCTGCAGATGTCCCTGTCCCTGCAGGGGGTTGGACAGGGTGACCTTGGAAGGTCCCTTCCCACCCAAACCTTCCTATGGTTCTAGGAAAAGTTGAGTTTTACAAAGGAGGAACAGGACACAGCTGTACTCTGCTGAGTTTCCCTCTGACTTGCTCACTCCAGGGGGTGTGTTTGAGCTGGTGAGGGTGACCTGTGTGTAAGTGACCTTGTCCCCAGCCCATTCTGCTGTTGGTCTGACTCCTGCTACCCCTCCCACGAGGACATCGTGGCAAATCAGGCTGAGTGCCTGCAGAGGAGGAGGAGAAGCTAATTTGTAGATGCTGAACTTGGCATTTACAGCAGAGCTGCACCCAGCTTGGCTATGATGTTGTAGGTGATGACATTGCCTCTGCAGGAAGGAGCCTGAGACCAACCTGGGTGCCGCTGCAAGAGAGGACCTTGAGAGCAAACCTCCATTAGATGTCATTAGGAGAGACCTAGGAAGTTGTTTGACTCTTAACAGAGATCCAGTATCAGTGCTGAACAAGAAGGGCTCAGAAGGGAGTGTGGGAAAGGCAAAGAACTATTTATTGAGCCCTGGTGCTCTGCGTTTGGTGTTCCATTTACACTCAATACCCACTTCAGGCAGCATGGGTGTGTTGTAAAGGGAGGGGATTTGGTGAGTTAAGGCTGTGGTGCATTGCTTGAGGGCTGAGAGCATGCTCAGTGAGGAGCCTCCAGGGAGAAACAAGAGTCTGGGAGAGGGCTGGTGTCAGACTGAGGAGCTGAGCCCTTCCCAGGTAACTCAGACCACACCACGTTTGACCTTCAAGACAAAGAGTTTGGCATGTTCTCTGAGCTACTTGGACCTACTTCCACGGTGCTTAGGGAGATACCAGGAATCCTCTCCAGCTTGCTTTGAAGCCAAGTATTTTGTCTTGCATTTTCTGGGAGGAGAGCTAGATGTCAGCTCTGTAGTGCCCACAGCTGGGCAACAGAGTTGTTACAAAGCTGAGGAGCCATCTCCTCTTTCTTACCATCCAAAGACCCACTTGTCTTCTAGAGAATATCAAACGTCCTTGGGTTTTTTCCAGGCTTTGTAGCTCTTTTTGACCTTTCCATCATTCTCCACCTGCCTGGATGGGTGGGATGCCCTGCCAGGAGCAGGCTCTGTGGAGCAGAGGGCAGGGGGACATGGTGGCCCTGAGCCAGAGGTCCCAGCAGGGCTGTCCCCACACCCTGGAGGAACAGGGTGCTTGGGCAGGCAGCCAGGAGAACAGGACTGGTCACCACGGCTGGGACAAGGGAGAAGTGTGTGGTGCTTCCTCCCTGCAGCCTGGCCTCACTGCTGTGTCCCTCTCAGGAGCCCTGTGGGCTCCTCAGGATGTCCTGTAGTCCTTCCTCCTCTTGACTTCCATCCGTTTGGCCTGCTGGCTCCTGTTACTGATGATACTGTTGGGACTCTTATCCTTGGTATTTGATGGAATGGAATCATTAAGGCTGGAAAAGACCTCACAAGATCAAGTCCAGCTGTCAGCCCAGCACTCCCATGATCACTAAACCATGTCCCCAGGTGCCACGTCCACACATTTTTTGAACCCCTCCAGGGCTGGGACTCCAGCAGCTCCCTGGGCAGCCTGGGCCAAGGCCTCACCACTCTGCCAGGAGAGAAATTTCTCCTCATACCCAACCTAAACCTCCCCTGGGGCAACTTCAGCCCTTTTCCTCTTGTCCTATTGCTGGTTACCTGGGAGAAGGGACCAACCCCCACCTGGCTCCAGCCTCC
>NW_008609185.1:25310-29997 GCF_000691845.1 Merops nubicus
CGCCCCCTCCAAAGCCATGTCCCCCAGGCCCCTCCCCAGCTTCATTGCCCTCCTCTGGACCCACTCCAGCCCCTCAGTGTCTTTCTTCTGCTGTGGCAACACAATATTTCTACACAGACACAAAAGCAAACACCACCATTGGATAAAAGCTGAGCTTAAAAAGCAGATATTGAACTTTTTGCTGTAAAAAAAGCACACTGTCCACCCTGGCATGCTGCAGGGAGAGCTTCTCATAGGCCATGGTGCTGCTAACAGGTCACAACACGAATCTTCAGTCAAAACCACACTTGTAGAAACAATCTTCAGAAAAAATGCCTTTTGCATTTCTTCTGTTGTCGCTCTCTAGGCCATGGTGCTGCTCACAGGTCACGACATGAATCTTCAGTCAAAACTACACCTGTAGAAACAATCTTCAGAAAAAAAATCCTTTTGCATTTCTTCTGTTGTCGCTCTGGTCCCGTTTGTGTCCAGCTTACAAAGGCTGAAACTAGACTGAAAAAATGCAGGTTTTTCATGTTCCTTCAGAAAAGACACTGAGAATCATCAGGGCTTTGCTGGTGTGGCTCCTCCATGTCAAGTTTTGTTATGTCCTGTGCCAACACAGGCGTGTGGGAGTCGTCCCCTGCCCTCGAGCACTAACACCTGTACTTCTCCTCTGCTCTTTCAGGAAGCTGAAGCACTGGCAAAGCAGCAAGCGTGAACTTCCACTGCCTTAACTGTTCTGTAAAGGGAATTTCCACAGCTTTTTATAAAATAGTCCAACCGTCTCCGCTTCAAGACATATAGATGTGATTTCTAAGGTTTGATTGGTGCTTGCAGCATTCACTGTCTGATCCAAATCCCAGCACGAGATGAAAATGTGAACGTAGAGAGCAGGGGGTGTTTTGTTACCCTGCCGGGAGCACGGGGAACCCAAGCAACTAGACAGGAAGGATTTTCATGTAGTTTAACCTCTCCTGGCAATTTGTCCATTTCTGTGTAAACTTTGAGCAGCTGTTTTAGTGCTAATAATACAGCCGGGCTTGTACCTAGGGACCCAAAAGAGGGGAAACAAGCAAGAGCAGCTAAAACCTTGTCAGATCCTAACTTCAGTGCCTGAGTTGCCTCCAAAATGTTACTGACTTACCCAGAGGGATTTTTTGGTGTCTGTCCTGGTGTTGGGTGGGATGTTAGTCCAGCTGTTGTAGTCCCTTTGGGCAGTCGTGCTTGTTCTTCTGTAGAGTGGTTATTTAAGATTTGTGCTGTCACACACTGTACAGAGGAGAGAAAACCCCAAACACAATTAATGCCACGTGTTTCTCATTGGAGTGATCCGTGGGGGCTCTGCTGGAGGAGGAGAAGGGGGTTTGGGCAACGGGTGGCCTGTCCCTTGGCAGGTCCATCCCCCAGCTGCAGGGCTCAGTGGAGGCACCGACTCCCAGCCAACAGGCCAGAAGTGGCCCTTCCTCACCTCTGTAAGGGTGGAAGCCTCTCATGCATTTCTCTCCAAAAAGATCACCTCACCCTGCTGATAGGCAACTTCCTGCATGGTCAAGTAGTCCTTAGGTTCATCTAGTATTTTTTCAAACGAGGGAATAAATGTTTGAATAGCAAGAGCTATTGTAATTAAGCCAGACTGGTTGTGGTTTTTTTTTTTTATTATTAAGGTTTAAAAAGTTATTTCCATTTTTCTTGCCATATCATGAAGCTATTGTAGGAATTGCAAATCCACTCAAGTGAATTGTGGGGGTGAATTTACCACGTGCAATATTAACCTGCCTGTTCTCCCAGTGCTCATGAGAAACTCTCAAGATTTTGGCCACTTTTGGCAAAAATACCAAGAATTACAAGTGCCCTGAAGGGTAAGAAGCAGGTTTCTAATGATGTTGGTGATTTTAAATGCATTTTAAATGCCTTTGGAGAGCAGCTCTGCTTCTGGACAGCTAAGGGTGGACCTGCCACAGAGGTCCCCAGTGGGCAGCACCTCACGTGGAGCTGAGTTAAAGTGACATTTAATTCATGCTTTATCTTTCTTGGAGCCTGGGAATCACTCTGAAGCTCGTGCTTAGAAAAGCAAGAGCAGAATCTGAAGGGGTAGGGGTGGATTGATGTTGCCTTACCTGCAAGAGTAACACCCACATTTGTGCTTTCTCATTAACAGCCTTTGTCAGGAATTCCTGAAACGTTGTGAAATTCAGCTGTAGGATCTTTTGGGGATGGGAGTGAGGTCCCATTTTAAATCCAGGGTCTGCTTTTTGTCATGGGTTATGATCTCACCTTTCTGAACCGAGGGGGTTTTTTCTTTCTTCATCTTGGCATCACCTTTCACTGCCTCTAACGAGCGGTCAGGTTTTTGGGGAAGTCTGTAAGGACTGTAAGGTCCTGTGAGGGAAGTGGGATCTGACCCACGAGTCACACCCTGCTCAGGCCCATGTGCCGCGTTTCCTGTGGCAGGAAGGCAGGGTGTGAATTACAGCAATTATCTCAGACAAGCCATCATGGAAAGTCGTTGCCAAATTCTGTCAGTTCAGTGACCCAGAAGGCTCTGAAACGAGGCCAGTCTCCCTTTCTGACCGTGGAGCCCGTGGCCCAGTCTGAGGAAGCAGAGTCCCCTCCCTGTCTGGTCCCCAGCGCTGCCGTACGGGGCGCTCAGCCTTCCTCAGGCAGCTCTGTCAGACAGGCTGAATTAGTTCTTTGTCTGGGGACACCAACACAAGCTGGGAAATGCTGAAAACCCCTCTTGGTTGTGGGACCGAGGGCAAAACCTGCGTTCATTCCTGAGGAGGGGAATTGAGGACTAGGAACCCGTTGCCTCTTCGCCGTTTTTCCCTCCCCTGTACCTGTCTCAGGTTAACGACGGGCACAAGAGCTGAATTTGTTCATTTCTTCATGTGTTTTTTTTTTTTCCTTTGTAGAAGGCAGGCATTGAGGATTTAACCTGTATGTTAACCATTCCTGTATCATTCCAATAAAATTGTTTTAGAATGCTTTCTCACACCATGGCCTCGTGTGCGTGGTTTGTTCCCTGCTCCAAGTGGCGTCGAAAGGAGTTTTCAGATGAAAATGTTTCATCTGTTGGGTTGGATCTCACCAGATAACGAGGTTTCATTCCCCAGGATACACCCATCTCACACAGTTTTTGAGGGTTTGGGGGTCTCTAGTGAACCCCTTTCCCCCGGCAGTGAGCAGAGGGGAAGCAGTGGAGTGGCTCAGCTCTGCCCCGTGCCTGCAATCTCCCCTGCTTGTGCTGTGAGGTGTCATTAATGAGCTGTACACTGCTCACAGCAGCACCACCATGTTATTGAATATTTGTGTGGCCAGAGGGCAGTGTGGGATTATTCTTTTTTTACCTGAAACTGTTCACTTTTACCCTGTTTGCCTGGTCGATGCAGCAGGTCTACACTTCAGGTCTCTTCGTCGTGTTTTCTGCTTGTCTCTCACTCTCACTTGCCTTTCTTCTCTCCAAAAAATATATCAGGTTGTATAAAAAATATATCAGGTTAATATAAAAGGGCTTTGGGTGCCATTTCTAACTTACACTGAATCCCATTTACTTGACACTTCACTTGCATTAAGCCAGAAAAATCTCTGGTTTTCTTGTTTAGAAAAACTTAAAACCCCAAATTATTATTCATTAATCTAAAGCTCAACACAGTCTCCAAAAATCTGTTTAAAACCCCACGTGTGGATTTAACATTTACTCAACTTTGCTGTTTCTGGTTACAATGCTAACGCTGGCATCACACTGTAATGATAAACTTTTCAACCAATTAACATGGGGCTTTATTAATTTCTCATTGAATATTCATGATTTATATGTCCTGGGAGTTCTGTGAAGCTCGATTCCATCATTCAGCTGGTGTCACACAGATGTCAAACAACACGGTGACTGCTCAGAGACTCTCTATATAAAATACACCTAAAAATCTGTTCTGTGGCTTGTTTTTTTGTTGGTTTGGGTTTTTTTAACATGAGCAAAAGGCAAAAAGGGATCCACAAAGCCCATCTGAATACATCAGCACTATGGTCACAAACCAACCCTGCTCTACAAATTAGTAACTGCCAAGTAATTATCAGCAAGTTTCCTGCACAAGCATTCTGTGATTTGTCCATTCTGTGTGATCTTGATGGAATGTTTTAGATGGAAAAGATCACGAGGAACGATTTTGAAATGTTTGTTATGAACAATTCTGAGCTGCATTGATAAAGCTTTGAAAAAACTTTGGAAAATGCAAAAGGATTCTAAAAATTAATTTAAGGTGATGAAGTAGAAGTTGTTTTCTTAGCCAGGAGGCAAGTGCTGAGTTGGTGTTAATATGGAGTCCTCAACAGTGTGCCAAGTATGCAAAATACATTAATTAATAACTGAAGCATCAAAATTGGTCCTGTAGACAGTAATTCTTCTCTCACAGGTCTGCCTGCTGGAGACATCTTCAGGAACTTGGAGACTTGTTTTCCATTGGTTGGTGTAATGTCTCAAAATCCTTAAAAAGCAACAAAACAAGACAGCCAGCAGCGTCATGGCCATAAAGCCAAGCACAGCCTAATTCCCATCCGCGTTCAGTTCCTTTCTGATTCCCTCACAAAGCCCAGGCCCGGCCCCGCTCCCCTCAGCTGCAGCCCGGGGTAAAAGGACAGGGCAGAGGGTGGGATGGGGCCTAGGCCCGGGGCTCCGCGGTGCCATCCGCGGTGCCACCCGGTCCCGGGG
>NW_008609186.1:0-1121 GCF_000691845.1 Merops nubicus
GCAATCCTTGGTATCAGTACAGGCTGGAGCATGAAAGGATTGAGAACAGCCATATGGAGAAAGACTTGGGGCAATTGCTGGTTTAAAAGCTGAATATGAGCCAGCAACGTGCACTCACAGCCCAGAAGGCCAACCATGCCTTGGGCTGCATCAAAAGAAGCATGTCCAGCAGGTCAAGGCAGGTGATTCTCCCCCTCTGCTCCACTCTGGTGAGAACCCATCTGGAGCAGGGTGTCTGGAGCCCTCAGCACAAGGAGTACATGAACCTGTTGGAGCAGGTCAGGAGGAGGGCCACAGAAATGATCAGAGGGCTGGAACGCTTCTCCTGTGAAGAGAGGATCAAAGAGTTGGGGTTGTTCAGCCTGGAGAAGAGAAGGCTGCAGGGAGACCTTACTGTGGCCTTCTGATACTTAAATGGGGCGTATAGGAAAGATGGGCACAGTCTTTTCAGTAAGCCCTGTTGTGAAAGGCCAAGGGGTAATGGTTTTAAACTAAAAGGGTAAATTTATATTAGATACAAAGAAGAAAATTTTTCTGATGAGGGTGGTGAAACACTGCCACAGGTTGCCCAGAGACGTGGTAGATGCCCCATTCCTGGAAGCTTTCAAGGTCAAATTGGAAAGGACTCTGAGAACTTGATCTAGTTGAAGATGTCCCTGCTCACTGCAGGGGGATTGGACTAGATGACTTTTAAATGTCCCTTCCAACTCAAACTATTCAGTGATTCTTTGATTTCTTTATCCACCTGTACATACATGCAGACAGAGTATTGGTAAAATATTGTGGTGTAATAAATCAGGTTATTTTCAGGTAGCGTAAGCATTTTGTTGGTACTGTCTTACAGTAAAGCAAAGTACCTAGATTCTTTGATATAATTTCTATGAATGCTAGGATGCATGAAGAAGATTGAGAGTGGTTGGGTTGTACAGCTAAATCCTATTTAACACTTGGAAAAGATGGGAGAGCATAAACTCTCTTAATAAGGAAAACACTGGGCAGTGACAGGTGATTTCTCTTCTTGGCTTGCTCATTTTATATCTCTGGCCATTTCAGATTTTCCAACCTTGTGTTGTTGACGTAGTTTTTTGTTTTTGTTTTTTTTTAATACTTTTTTTTTTTTT
>NW_008609187.1:0-3069 GCF_000691845.1 Merops nubicus
TATTTGGCCTGCCGCAGCCGTGGGGGAAGGCATCCCATTAGGCGATTATTTTTATCTTATAACGTCAATTTACTTATACTGATTGGCTTCCTGCCGCCAAACATCAATTAAATTGCAAATGCCTGCTGAAGCTTATTTTCTGTCTCTCTTTCCCCCCATTTCCCTTCCTTTTTTTCCTCTCCCCTTCTTTTTCTTAAAGAGAGAGAGGGGGAACCCTATGTTCGAACATAATTTAATTTATTTCCCTTTCCATATCTAAAGGAAAATCTATATCTCTCCCTGGAAGGCCATTTGCCCTCTGTTATTGGGAGCTGAGGTATCACAGCACTGGGCAATTTGTTTCAACCGACTATCGGCAGCCCATCAGGACTCCCCAGGACCTCCGCCATCTCAACGCAATTGTATCTGGTATTGCCATTTATGATTTGTTTTTAATAGCTGCTGGAACCCCCCAGACAGACGGGTTTGGTTCCCACAGGGTGGGCCCATCCCGCTCCCTCCTGCAATGGCCGCCACCCCCTCTCCCACAGTGCTCATCAGCTGCTGACGGACATCTCCACTCCTCCCATCATCAGAGACCACCATTAGCTCCCCAGCAGCTCTATTTTAAAAGGCAGTGGGGGGGCCAGATCTGCTGGAGGTTATAAGATGTTTTCTGTGCACACTCACCAGCCCTTCACCACCACAGCAGCACTCAGTGTCTTCTGACCTGGAGAAAGGTCCAACCAAGAGATAGCACCTCTGGGTGCTTATACAAGAGTCACAGAATCTTTTGGGTTGGCAGAGACCTTCAAGACCATCCAGTCCAACCATCCCCCAGCACTGCCAGGTCCCCACTGCCCCGTGTCCCTCACACCACATCACAGCTTGGAAACCCCTCCAGGGGTGGGGACTCCACCACTGCCCTGCGCAGCCTGGGACAGGCCTTGACAACCACTGTAGGGAAGAAGTTGCTCCTCACGTCCAGCCTAAGCTGCCCCTGATGCAACTTGAGGCAATTTCCTCTTGTCCCATTGCTCATTCCTTGGGAAAAGAAACCAACCCCAACCTGGCTCCAACCTCCTTTCTTGGAGTCATAGAGAGTGATAAGGTCTCCTCTCAGCCTCCTTGTGTAACTTTATGTACCAAAGCAATGCCAAAGACACCCTCCCTTTGTTGTTTTGATGTTCCAGAGCTGGTGATGGCTGCCAGCATGATACCCCAAAACATCCCACTTCAGGAACAAACTAACACGCTATCATGACGTCCTGCTGTGGAGCAGCTCTGCCTGTGCCTGCAGTGAGGGGGTAAGGAGATGGGAGCAAGTGACACTAACAGGCTTTGAGAGCTGGCAGATGAGCATCAGTGACAAAAACAAACATTCCCAGCAGCCAGTGATCAACAGCAGCAGTTGGACATGGTCAGTCATCAGGAAGGTAAAGCAGAACCTTTAAAGTGCAGCTGGCCACACCAGAACGAGCAGGCAAACACTCAACAGTGATGAAGAGGTCAAGTCCGTCAGATGCAGAGCCAACCCAATCCATGGGCACGAGGCAGGACCAAACCCCACCTGCCCTGCCCTGCCCTGACCATTCCATCTGTGGCTTCTCACAGAGCACGTGGGATCACCCAGGGAAAAGCTGGGGAGCACAAAATCCCATGAAAACAGCCCAGCAAAGTCAGTCACAACCTTTCTGGACATGGAGGGAGCCCTTACACACATAGCTCCGTTACTTCCCTGTGCTGTGCTCACTTGCCTGGTCCCCAGGGGCGTGAGGGGCACAGGGCACACAGAGCTACGATGTGAGAAGAAGTACTCCTACACAGACATGTTCTTCCAGCTAAGCATGATACTCACCAAAACAGACCATATCACCCCAAAAATGGACTTGCCTTTGCTTGTTAGACCACCACATACGTCTCTTTGTGTGAGGAGGTGTCAGAGAGTATGACCCTCCTTTGAGCAGGCACAAGAGACTCAGCCATGGCTGCCTTGGATGACAGGTCCTCCAAAGGCAGGAGCAGCTTGCCAGGGCAGATGAAGATGAGCCAGCCCCATGCTCATGAGGGCAGCCCTGGACAGGGTCCCCACAAATCTGATTCTAAATCTTGTTTCTTCCATAGCTTGTAGTCCCTTCCAGTCCCTGGTGCCTCAGTTTCCCCACGGTGAAGTAAGGACTCTCTAACCAAACGTATTGTGATGTAGAAAGAGCTCCTATCAGCACAGTCCTACAGGTTATAAATTGTCTGCAGTGCATCCAGAAATTCTTTGGCACCTTAGAAAGAGACAGGAGCATTTATCCGGGGCCTGCCAGCTACCCAGGCAACTGTCACACTGTTCACAATTATCTCCACAACAAGGTTTTGGACAGAAGCTGTACAGATTTAGCTAAGGCTGGGTTAGAAATCTGGACCCAAGTATTTGAATGATGTATTCAGAAAGCAAGAGAACAAGCTCCAAGGAACACACCAGTGCGTGTACACACGCCTAGAATTGTCTCTACACATAAATACACACATAGACTATACACATACACATGCATAGTGACCATCTATATTCCACCTGTCCATCCATAAAACTATTCCCTATGTAGAGATGCTCATAAAAAAATATCAAGGGTAATAGGAAAGACCTCTGCACCCCTTGCGATGGTGATTATTGACTGGTTCGTTCAGTGCCTGATGGAGATCGCGTGATTGCCTGGGATGTACCTTGCAGGCTTCTAAACAGAAGGCTCCAGAATCAATTTTGTGGTAACTGTTTAGATGTGACTGGGTTACAAACTCAGCCCGGCCGTCAGAAAGCAAATTCAAGCAGCACCATTACTTTTTTTTTAAATATCAGAGGTGAGGAAAGCCTCCTGGCGGTGCGAGCCGCAGGACAGAACAGAGATGAGCGCTTTGGGCTTGTTCCCATCTCCACGGTGACAAAGGGGTGCCCAGCAGGCGTGGTGCCACGGCCGGCGGCGCGAGGCGACGCTGAAGCGCACAGCTGGCACGGGAGGGTCTGTGTCTCTCCTCCAGCGAGGGCAGGGCCTGGAGCTCCAGCAGAGCGAGACTGGTTTGGCTGGTGATCCGCACCTCCACCGC
>NW_008609187.1:3082-9908 GCF_000691845.1 Merops nubicus
CCCCATCCATGCCCACTGCCCCGCGGCTCTGCCCAGCTTCCTCTGCCCACCCCTGACGCCCACCAGCTCCTCCCGCAGCATTCACAGTCCCTGCTTTGCTGGGGGCAACACTGGTCTGCAGAAGACAGCTGGGGGCAGGATGGAGGACGTGAGCACCGTGGGAACCTTGGTGACAGCTGCTCCTTGGTGGCCACTGTGAGTCAGTGACTGCTGCCCCAGCAGTGGCCATGGGCACCATTCGTGGATACCCCACTGCCAAACAAATTTTCCTCTCACAGAGTAGTAAAGTGGCACCAGTTTCATACTCCGAAGCCAAGTCAACAACTCAATGGTGCTTATTGTCATCCACAGCATCCTAGGAGGGAGCGTATTCAGGAACTTATCGTGGCTGTGACTTCCCTCTGGAAAGGTGACCTGGCAAACAGGAACACAGCCAAGAGGTCCCACAGCTTTTCACAGATTTCACACGCCAGATACTAACTTTCCAGAAAACCACAGACAGTTTTCTCAGCATCCCAACACCCTGACCTCCCTGTTTAAAGCAAACTGGCCCACTAAGGTGCTGTGGTGCTCAAAACATCAGGCACCAGACACCTCTGCAATAAGGACCACGTGGTTATAGGAGAGGGAGAAAGTGTACACTGAAGAGTTACACAGATTCAAAACTCAAAGCGCACACCTACAGAGTTCAAAAAAACCCTTCCTTAGATTCAGGCATGCCTATAACTATATTTCTCTCATCCTGAAGCACCCACACCACGTCTTGGCCACTCTCCCCACTCCCAGCCAAGGTCATGATAGATGGGGACTCTTCTTTGTCCCCCCGACTGGGGCTAGGCAGGATAAGACAGGTTCTGGTGTGTCACTAAGCCTCAGTCTCCCAGGAACACCATCTCCTGCACCCTCCTGCCTTGGAGGAAACCTGGGGAGAGAATGGCCGGGGGCTGGTTCTCAGGGAAGCACCTGGAAAACTCAGGAACCAGAGAAGGAAAGACCTGCTACATGACTATTTCTTATTAGTTGACTTATGGAAAAAAAAGTCAGGCACTGTCAAGCATGAAATCTTATTGGGACAATAGAGATGGAATTGCCACTGCTGACAGTAATGTTTACAAGGGCATCATGTGTCGATGCCGCACAGCATGAAACCAGCAGCTCCGTCTAGCTCTGTGAATTGTAACACAAGACAAAATGTCCCATTTGGGACAGGTAGGAATAGTACCACCAAAAATAACCGCTCAGGTGTAAAATCCATTACAAGCGGATGGGAGGAAACACGGAGGAGCCCTGTTGGCACGGCGGGAGGCTCCCGAGCTCTCTGCAGCTGCAGGAGCCAGTGAGCACAGCCTCTGAGCCTGGCAGATGATTCAGCGGTTGGTTTGGAGCTTCCCTTGACCCCCAGCTGAGGATGGGCCGAGCAGAGAGAGCAGGAACGCACCCATCCCTGCACTGCTGGGCTCCAGCACCAAAGCAGTGGGCAGCGCTGGAGGGTTTCCAGTTAACATGCAAGATACTGCACTGTACTATGAGCCCTTGAATCAGACCATCAAGAAATCAGCACCACGGCTGAAGGACCTGAACTTTTTTTAAAAGCCTCCACTGCAAAATCTGTCCAACTCAAAGGAATCATATTCAGGGTGGCCAGGCAACTAACGACTGCTCAATATGAGACCTTACAAAGAACAATCTGATGTGAAAATGCCACAGAGACAGCACCTACAGAAAACTATATTGCAAGGAAAGTGAAACCAGAATGAATACGTTGACCACAAGTCTAACAGTAGATGCTCAGAATTAGGGGGGAAGAGGGGGAGCAGGGAAAGGCTGAAGCATGTTTAGTCAGTGTAAGACATTCTGGTGTCTTCATCTGAAAGGCTCAGACACCACAAAGCCTTCAATGTGTTCACTTCTGCACCGTCTCACAGCTTTTCCCTCAGGGCTGCATCTTTTCTCTCTCACGACACGCTGAAACAGTCCCAGCCATCAGAAGTGGTGGTGTAGGGGTGAAAGCAGCTCACACTCCCACAGGGCAACGCCACAGCCCACCAGGCAGAACCCAGCACCCCGCCAGTTACTGCTGCAACAAGGGGAACATAAGCTCTACTCTGTGAGATGCTCACCACTCAACCTACGTTGTCCTTCCAGACGTCTCCTCACTACAAGTTTGCTTTGTTCACTTTTTTGACTAAAAGTTGATATGACTTGCATAAAGCATCTGTAAGAAGCACCTTCCCTCAGTGACAGCCCTGTTCCCACAAGAATAGCATTCCTGCAGCACTTGGCCTGCTCTGCTCAGCAGCATCTCTGAAGTCCCTCAAGGGACATTTTCTTCCTCTGTCTCTCTGCCTGTTTCTAAGACCACAAGTACCACAATGGCAGGGATGCAGCAAGTTTCTGAACAAAGCACTGGCAACAGTCACACATCCTGACCCAGCCTGCAACCAAAGAATTCCACAGAGCAGCAGACGCAGCCTTCAGACCTTTCACTGCCTCAGCAGCCTGGGATGCAGCTACAGGGGACCTGTGTTATGAAGATGGAGTGTCCATGTGACCCGAACGCCATCGCGTTTCACTGATGTTAGTCCTTGACAGATTTCCAATATCCTGACCTCCACTTTAGACGTCTCTTTTGCCATGCTACAAATCAGCCAGAGCAGTGCCCAGCTGATAGGAGATTTTAACTGGATTTCCTTTCAACAGAAGGCACCTCAGCTAAAGATCCTGGGTCTCTAACCTCCACCTGCCACATGGAACTGCAGGAGCAAAGAAAAAACAGTCTTCTGATAGAGCCATAGCCTTAAAATAATTACAATAAGTATACCTTGACTACAAATGCCCCTCAGCAGAATCTCAAGGGAGATAAAACATGGGGAAACACCACACTTGAGTCTTCTAGGCATCTGCCAGGAGACAAGACATGGTTGCTTTCAGAAGCGCAAGCACTTCGACTGCTTTCTCCACCTCCAAAGTCATGGGCATCATCACGTGGAAGTCGCTGCCCCAGAAGCCAGAAAACATAAAAATGAGGAAGCAGGTAAGTAGATTCCTCCATGTGCATTCCAGTCTTCACAGCTGAGCTTCACGAAGAAAACAGAGAAAGCAAAGGCTGTGAAATTGAATGCAGGCAGAAGCATATGGAATGTTGCTCCAGTAGTCAGTGTGGTATGTCAGTGCAGGCACTGCGGCCCCCTGTGGAACACAAGTCTGGTGAGGAGCAGCTGAGAGACCTGGGGGTGAAGCACCTGAAGAAAGGAAGCTCAGGGGAGACTTTCAGGCTCTCCACAGCTCCCTGAACAAAGGATGGAGACAGGTGGGGGTCGGGCTCTGCTCCCAAGGAACAAGGAATGGCACAAGAGAAAATGGCCTCAAGTTGTCCCAGGAGGGGTTTAGATGGACATGAGGAATAACTTCTTCCCTGACAGGGTTGCCCAGGGCTGTGCCAGGCTGCCCAGGGCAGTGGTGGAGTCCCCACCCCTGGAGGGGTTCCCAAGCTGTGGAGATGGAGTGCTGACGGACATGGGTTGAGGCCCCAAGTTGGAGCAGGTGAACGTTCCACCTGGTGCTTACAGCCAGCAGCAGAGCAGGAGCTGTTTTCACCAAATTGGTTACAGCTAGTGGGGAGGTTTACTGGCTCCTGCTCAGACCAAGGTCACTGCTCAGTCTTGTCCCCACACTGGGGTGCAGTGAGTAAGAGGTGGCACCTGAGGGGAGGAGCAGCCAGAACAGGTGACCCCAAAGTGACCAATGAGGGATTCCATCCCATGTACAGCATGATCAAAGCTGAGGAATCACGAGGATTGAGCTCTTCTTCAAAGGCCAGTGTCCAAGGAGGACTCTGTCCATTCTGCCTTCAATCCTAATCTGTGTGTTCCTGAACTCAGTTCCATAATCCAGCTCCCAAACCCAGTCCCTGTCTGTCACTGAGCCAAGCCTGGGAATTACCCAGTGACTGTGGTGGCAGTGATGTCATTGCTATCAGGAGGTTTGGTTCAATTTTGATTTTGCATATATTTGTATATATTTCATTTTACTGTTAATTTCAGGAAAGCTGTTTCAAGTTTTCTTTTCCAATCCAGAAGTCACTCTCTCCCTTACTCCCTTTCTCTTCCCCTTGGGAAAGAAGAGAGGTTAACAGAGAGCATCTGTCACTTGTCTAGTGGCTGGTGCAGCCCTAACCCTTGACAGTACCACAGCTGTCTCCAAGCTCTGCTGTGTCCCAGTCACTACACCTCAACAAAGTTGCCAAGGTGCACTTCTTGCCTTCGGCACATCCAGACCACATACACCCACAGGTACAAGTTCAATGCTTCTGCAAACTCAGTATGACCAGCCGTTCATGAAATCAGCTAAAAACCACACAAAGTGCAAAATGCAGTCATGACAAGTCTCATTTAAGTATAATAACAGAACCACAGACTGGTTTGGGTGGGAAGGGACCTTTCAAGGTCATCCAGTCCAACTCCCTGCAGGGACAGGGACATCCCCAGCTAGAGCAGGGTGCTCAGAGCCCCGGCCAACCTCCCCTGGGATGGTGCCAGGGATGGGGCAGCGACCACCTCTCTGGGAAGACTGGCACAGGGGATCAACACCCTCAGAGTCAAAAAATTCTTCCTTCTCTATAGTCTAAATCACCCTCTTTGTGTTTCAAACCATCCCCCCTTGTCCTGTTGCAGCAGGCCCTGCTAAAAGGTCTGTCCTCATCTCTCTTGTAGGCCACCTTTAAGCATCGATAGGCCCCCAATAATTCCACAGCCTGCCTTGTGCTTCCTTCTAACATTTGTTCAGTAATGGGATGGATTTGTAAATAATGGGGCTATTCTGCAGTCACTAGGAGAGACCAAAACTGGCACAATTCAGTCAATACCGCATAACCACCTCTAGTAATAAATAACCCTCAGTGCAAAGAGAAGACACAACAGCCACGGCAGACAAAATCTGAACTGCAGAAAACCTCCAGTCTCAGGACACCTCCATTTTCTTCATCTCACCAATTTTGCTCTGTCTCCTTTCCATGAACTTCCCAACTGGCAACAACAGCATATTTACAGCTTAAAATATTAGTCCTAGCTCCTCCCAAAGCACTGACAGAAAAAGCCATTTTCCACTGCCATTCAGGATTTCAGGAGTCTGTCATTTCTGCCAAGAAAATAATTCTGACCTTAAAATCCTAGTAAGTTTGAATCAAATCTCGCACCAACTGCGACAGAAGCAGATTTCAGTCCTGGGTGATAATGCTGGTGCTAGAGCTTCATTTCGTGCAGCCATGGAAAAGGCAGCTAACCTGCTGTTATCCGTGGGATAACCTAACTTACAGTTCCCCCAGGCAGAAGAGCAGTGCTGGGAGGTGGGACGGAGATCCCAGCCAACCCGCGTCCCCGGCGTGCAGAATGAACACGGGACACGGCGATGGGAAAGACATCCCTGTTTGCAGGGGGAACAAAGGAAGCCTGACACAGAAATACACGATGCTCACAGAGTTCCTGCCAACACGGAGGTGCCAAATCACTTACTTAATGCTCTGGCATCACCTCTTTCTTGTGGGAATAGCCCCTGTGTCTGTCCAAAAAACGTCTGCCCCTGGCCACATCTCTCTCTTCCAGGGTAAAAACAGGCTGAGTCAAATAGAGCTCCACAGAGCTCTCCGCACACACTTGGAACTGAAACATACATTTTAACAGCACAGTCGTGTTCTGACAGACACAGACGATGTGGGTCTACACAGAGGGAAAAAGGGGGAACCTACCCCACCATCGTGCATGGCGACACGAAGCGCGTGACTCTCCTCCCACAGGAACACCTCGCTCGAGCACACAGTGTGAACCCAAGTCACAGAAATAGTCAAGCACACCATCAAAACCCAAACAACAATCTCTCCTCTTCTCAGTTTTATACTTCAGTCCTTCCAGAGGTCACTGTCATCATGTAGGGAATAAAGCTCCTGGGTTAGTGGTGACCTGGCAGTGCTGGGTCAATGGCTGGACTAGGTCCTAAAGGTCTTTTCCAGCCAAAGTGATTCTGTGATTCTGCTTATGCCACGGAAAGCTAATTGTGAAAGACTGTGAATAATACAACACATCCATTCTATGGCAAAACTTCAACCACCTCTCTCCACATATTGTAGGTCATAAACTCACCCAAGACAGGTACGCACGTGCTCTGTAGAGATACACAGGTGCATACACACACTGTAACTGCACCACAGTAGCTCTTCTTTTTCTGGATTCTAACAATTCCTCAATAGAATCGGCATTATTCACCTTGTACATTGCTGTTCTATTTCATACTAGCATCTATAACATCCATCAAAACTGACAAGTCCCACTTTTCAAAAAAACTGCTTTTTCTTTGAAAAGCACATTCCCACAGAAGAATACTGGCCAGCCCTGGTACTGGCACCATCAGGATGATCTGACAAGACACTTAGCCCTAAACTGGATTTTACCTAAAACTGTATGAAGAGGTTACTCCTTGAAAAGCATCTCATGCCCGACAGCTCCTGATGAGAACAGCTGGAGCTACAGCAGGGCTGTGAGGACTGCTGAAGTCTGGGATTTTCATTGACATAGCTCTGGGAAAATCCCCGCTCAGATGAAGCCGGTGGCAAACCGGCCGGGCTTCACCCCAGCGCCAGAGGAGAGCTCTCTAGAAAACAGGGCCCCAGGGACTGCACGAGGGAAGAGTGGCACCCACGCCTGACGTGCACACAGGGCGGGTGGTGACCTGCCTGGCGGGGAGTCCTCCTGCACTGAGCTCTGAGCTCGTAAATCCCCCCACGGGTGAGCATCGCCGGGGCAAAGCAGCCCTCCCCTCCAAACCCTGCAGGAAC
>NW_008609188.1:0-6304 GCF_000691845.1 Merops nubicus
AAAAAATAATATTATTTAAATAATAATAAAAGCTCCTTAGTTTTATGTCAATTTTTGGAGTAAAACAGCAGATCCAAAAATACAAGCTCTATGATTTCATAAGACATTCAGGGGAATTATAACAAGCACAGAAGATGTTTCCCTATGAGTCAACATGTGTTGTCATTTCCAGCTGTAATTGTTTAATGTGAAAAACAATAGTATTCAGTTAACACAGACTTATACAAGATGGCAAAATTATTTCCACTCGTCACCTCTATAACACATGTGTGGGAGTGGGAATGGTTATGAACAAGTTAACTTCTCTTTTTAAATTTATCTCATATAGAAAGTAACTACTGGTTGAGTTTTCAGTTCATAGAGGAACTGGAGTCTTCTTGAATAAGAAAAAAGCAGCAGAGCATGCAAATCCTGGCATCCTATCCCATTATACTAAACCATGAAAAAAAAACCGAAGTCAATCTGAGTAACAAAAAAAATTGTAAATCAAGCTTTTCTAATGAGAAAAATGCAAGACACATGTAAAGCTCTCAACACAAGCCTTATAAACTTCTTCCCATTTCAAATACCCGGAAGAATCCTCTCAAAAATGCTTTTCTGATTGACTGAAATATAACTGTCTAAAACCGAATTTCTCTCTTACATAATCTTCCTGCTCTCCTGCCAATCCATATATAGATATTGCATTGCCATGAGTTACCCTTTTTGTACATTGGTATATTTAGATCAGTAGTGGCATCTATAACAACTACACTGTTCTGAGACTAGCAAACGTCATTTGCTTTGTTATACCATTAAACTGTACCTACCTAATATATCATTATCCCTGAGCTATTGAAGTGGCACCAGATTGCAGTCTGTCTAGCCAGGCAAGAGTATTCCAGCATTAGCTTTTCCTGTCCACTTTTCCTGTCTGCCTTTCCCATAGATAATTATTGTAGCAAGCAGAAACTGGCACTGGTGAAGAACCACCATGCTTAGACCACCACTTACGACCTAGCTCCCATGTAACATCAGTGGCTTCATGACTTATTTTTACCTGCAGTGCGGTGTAGTGAAAAAGCGAGGTTCATTTTTCCCCAAAATATGGTTAAGTTAAGGTTAATTTTAAGGTTTACCTTAAAATAAGGTTAAGTTTCACCAGAAACGTCTGCATATTTCTTCTCTTTCAGTTTCTAACAGTATCATATGAGTGGAGTACAAGACCAGTAACAGTCAAGTTAATTCTCCCAGCTGTAGACTTTAGCCTCTAAGGATGTCAGTCAAGAGTCTTTAATGAACTCTGAATTCTTATGCATACCAAATTTTTTTGCTGACAAAAAGCCTATGTCAATAATCTTTAGCAACTGCATAGCTAAAGCAGTTAGTAACTTTCCTGTGTTGTACTACTTTTAGTGTTAAATAATTTCCACTTCAAAATGGAACTAAATCTCTATACTATGCTCTTCCCTGAGATATATTATTTATAGCTTAAAACAACACTGCTGTCAAATGGTGCTTTCTAATACTAAGATAGGATTTTGAGATGTCAGACAGGTACAGTTAATGTCTATCTGTCCTCAGGAAACACTATTGCTCTTCAAGGATATTGCTACTACTACTATGCACCGCTGAAAAACGTAGGTGTTTGCCTTTTCACTTTAGTACCTTTCTGTTGGTTTGGTATTTCAGCAAAGTGAGCTTCTATTAGCAACAGCTGAATGGAAAAGGTCTGTAAGTTCCTATTATAAGACCTGGGGTTTTTTTCTGTTCTAATGGGTTCTCAGACTGCTTCACCAAAAGCTGTCCTGTTAACTAGAATCATATCATTCATGACACTCAGTATAACACTGTAAAAGCAGTTCCCAAATATGTTAAAAGAGTTGCAGATCAGTCATGACTTGGCATGTGTAAGTACATAGTCACCTCAACCATGATAAATTAACTTAATGTATCTAACCAGAACAGTTCACAAGACACGGACCTATGATCTTAACTCAAGATTAGCATCATTGTGAGACATCCCAGTTAACTGGATATTCAGATTGAGTTTCTCTCCCTCTATTTGAATTCGTTGTATTTCTGATAGTTCCTGTTTCATTTCATCATCATGCTTTGTGCTGAAAATGGATTGGATATTTAAACTGCATTGTGGTGGCATAAATATAGCCACAACATTCATTTTGTTGATGAATCTAGTTAATTTCTAACATAGGAATCTAGTTAATTTCTGGCATAGGAGCAGTACTGAAAAACATTGATGCAACATTTTCAGATGGGTAAAAAAAATTAAGACCATCCCTTGCTTTGGTACAACATGTTCTAGCTATATGTATCCAAATATATTTCCAGTTTTGCCTTTTCTCTGTATAACTCATAATACATAAGATGACTAAATATGAAAACTAATATTACAAAGCTGCAAAGAAAAAATGAAACAAAAAAGGAAATATGTTATTCATAAGTGTAGTCTAATGTAACTGATTATAAGAATGAATTTGGTATACATTTGTCTTTCATCAGCTTGGAAAACTTGGGAACTTCTGGGTGACATCTTGTAGAAGCTGCTCTGATTGTGCTCTTATTTCTTCCAGTTATATAAAACTGGAGAATTTGCTTATATAAAACCTCATGACCTGGTTCACCACCTTCAAAATTCTTTAAAACATAAGCAAGAACCTGATATCAATCTTTATTTTAAAAATTACACTTTTATAAAGCTTTTTTTTGTCCTAAGTGTTTTTAGACCGTGCTTAGTACTTCATCACAATTAATGGGAATAAACATTATCACCCTCTTTTTATAGTTGGGAAACCGAGGGAGCAGAACTCTGACTTTTATTAAAAGATGACGGTGACGTTGTGTACTGATGTGGGCAAGGATAGAGTTAATTTTCTTTATAGTAGTTTGTATGGGGCTATGTTTTGGATTTGAGATCAAAACACTATTGATAACACATTGACAGTTTAGCTGTGGTTAAGCAACATTTACATATTGTAAAGGCCTTTTCTGTTTCTCATACGATTCCACCAGTGAGTAGGAGGGGGTGCACATGAATCTGGGAGGGGACGCAGCTGGGACAGCTGACCCCCAACTGACCAAAGGGATATCCCATAGCATATGATGTAATGCTTAGCAACAGGAACTGGGGGAAAGAAGGAGGAAGGGGGGATATTCAAGGCATAACATTTGTCTTCCCAAGTCACTGTTAGATGTGATGGAGCCCTGATGTCCTGGAGATGGCTGAACACCAGCCTAATGATGGGCAGTAGTGAAGGAACTCCCTAATTTGTTTTGCCTCTGTGCACAGTGGGAGTGAGTGGGAGCTTTGCTGCCTACTGTAATTAAATAGCAACCCCATGTCACTCCCATTCTGTTGACTGAATCTGCTGGACAATACATTTATTGTCTTTCTAAATTTTCTGCTTACTTTCCTACTTTCAATATATTTTGTAAAGTAATTAAAAACAAAAAAACAAACAAGCAAAAACCAACAAACCACAAACAAAATCAACCTAGTTCTTTAAGTTTCAGACCAGGAAAAACTAAAATAAATTACTTAAAAACAGCTGCATAGTCCAGCTTTGGCAGCTTAGTGTTGTCATCAAAATATTATCAGATAGATTGCTGTAATTATTCCAACATCTTGAATGGAAACCAAAAGTGTTATTCTTTTCCCAGAGTGATTTTTCATCATTGGTAATCATAGAATCACATATAATAATATGAAACATCAAGGTAATTTTAGGCCAAATGGCAGAATCACACATAGAATATGGATTCTTAGCATTTTGACAGTCTGCATTCAACACAAATACTGTAGCATTGCATGCAGGTGTTATACAGAGAGGCTACATGAGGGGGAAATGCTTCATTACGTGGCTGAACTGACGTAACTGTCTTTTATCAAGGAATTCTTGATACTGGTCCCCTAGGCGCTCATCAGTCTGACTTCATGTGTCATCTGAGTGACATTTTTTCTTCACTAGCCTCCTCAGTACCTTTGGTCCTGCCTTGGGGAATGATAGAATAGAAAATACTCCCTGTTTTGGAAAGGTGACTTCCTTACAGCTTACAGATGTCCATGGTCCATCACCTGTATTTAGTATTGTACCAAATTGGTACTGTAATGTATGAGCCACCTTAGTGAAGTCAGCAAATACCTCCTTGTCTCTGAGAATGGTTCCAGAAATTGTCCTGGCCTGAATAGAGAAAATAGAGAAAGGATTGAACATACATTTCTAGGTGGTAAAACTTCTATTTTTTTGTTGTAAGCACTTTATTCAAATTCAGATCCTTGCATAGTTAACTTTTGTACGACATCTTGAATGATTTTTTCCAGCAGATTCATCTAACCTGAAGTTCTTAACTGAAATACATAACTGTGAAAAGTCTTTGCTCTAGGTTGCCTCTATACTGAGTATATGTAGCACTGACCTGGAGAGAAGAAACGCTGAATCAGTAGTCAAATCTTAACAGGCTAAACTGAGCTCTGAAAGTGCAGCTACATGTCCATTGTACCTACAGGGAGGGTAGGGCAACCTGGCTGCCAAAATCAGTTTGCATTCTGTGCAGCACACTGTACTGTAACACTGTGAACTGGGAAAATCCGCACACACTTGATGCACTGTCTGCTGTAGCTAAGGAAAAGTGAAGACTGGGAAGACTGCTCAAAAATATTTTAGTCAGCTGAGGTCTTACACCCATGTGTATTTTAAAAAACCAAAAGGGATACATTTTCCTGCTAATCTTCAGCTATCTTCCTGCAACAGTAATACCTCCTTGCCTCTGTCATTACTTCCCTGCTCTGAGCTAGCACCTTATACATTCACAACTCTAAGTACCTTTCATGTGCCAGACTAGGCCGGCCCTTTTTCCTGCCTCTGTTTCTATCCCTGTACAAGAGCTTGCTGATTTTTTTCAAGAGAGCTAAAAATTGTAATCTGAAACCCTGCTTCTCTGGTTTTCTCTTGCAGTCTCTTCTGATGTCATATTTTCCCCTATCAATGAGAGCTAGAGAAGTTTCTTTTCTGCTCTTCTGTAATAACTGTAATTATTTCATTTACACCATCACTTTCCCCTAAACTTCCCTTGCTCATACACTTATCCTCTTCCTTGTTAGTCTTTCTAAAACTGTTCTTTTTCCTTTAGCTCATTTCAACCAAATACAAACGTCTCATGTTCTCTCCATTTTTAAGAACACAGACTTAACTCTATGTCCATATATTAATATCCTCTTCCATGAAATGCACTATTTTTAGCCACTACTTAAAATGCTATATTAAAAACCAATAAGGAGGACCACACCGTGTGTCCTGCTTTTGAAGTTATAAAAGCTGATTCTATTTGCAATGAATTCAGAAGCCTGCCTAGCGGTGAACACACCATCTAGGGTTTTCCCCATTACTGGAAGGGCTCCCCAACTGTTCACTGCAACTGGAGTTCCCAGCAGCTGTGGAACAGGACAAGGAACTGGACAGGACAAGGGTGACACATTTGGCAATGTACATAGTGGCAATTTTTAACTTTGGCAATTACTATAGTGGCTTTCATATGACTATGATTGGATTTTTGACGGTTAATTCTTTCCTCTGTTATCAGATTTCTAACCTGGCTTATTCCTTCCCCTGTTGAATCATGTACTATGAGTAGATCTATTACCCTGCATATTCCCCCTGCTGTTAACCAAATTATATTATTTCTGTATTTGCTGGAATTAGAAAATAAAGTTTGTGCATGCTTTCTGCTGATGGCTGTATCCTTTATGCTGGGCCACGTAATTGGCAAAACAGGAAACGACAGAGTGGCTTTGGTGGCCATCCATCCAGAGGCAACCCACCAGAGCACCACAGAAAAGAGGAATTTTAAAGTGGCTTTAAAGAAAGAGAGAACACTACTTTCATAAATACTTCTGAGGATGACGTTCCACTATGTGAATGGCTGTGGATATTGTTTAACAAGGCAAGAGGAATAAATATCTTTGGTCTAGAATGAATCTTCATTTACTGTAAGTTATATTTACCCCAGCTTAATCAGAAAATAATATTAAAACATATAAACATTTATTCATTTTTAGTATTCCCACTTTTTTGTTTGTTTGTTTTTCCCCAGGAAAAGCTATTAATAGATTCTGTCAATAATTTGGTTTAGTGTTCAGCTGATTTTTATTGTGGTTTCTTGTTCTTTAGTGGTTGGGATTTTTCTTTTTTTTTTTTTTCAAATGACAAGCTAGTTGTATTTTAAAGATGTAATTAAGTTATTGCCTGTGCGTTTTGGGAGGTATGTTATGACTATGATTGGGATGAATATTTATCAAAATGCCTCT
>NW_008609189.1:0-60633 GCF_000691845.1 Merops nubicus
TCGCTCGCCGTATCTGGTCCCGGGGGAGGGGGCCAGCGCTTTTCTTTCTCTTCCTTTGCCTTCGGTTGGAGAGAGCTGCCCTGGCAAACCCAGAGAGAGCGAGCTCTCGCCCTGGAGGGGTCGAGTACGTGATACTTCATTGCCTAAAGAAAATGCATAAGCTTTCCATCTGTGATAGGAATTATTACAGATGATTGTACAATGCACAGCAAAAAACGTACAGCATTGTCTTTTCATCCTTTCTTACCTTGTAAGTTTCTGCACTATGCCTGATCATTTCACATCTGGGGGAAAAAGTGGTAGCAGGGAGGAGCTGGCAACCCTGGATGGTGCCTCTTGCCCCAAAAATGTCTGTCTTGCAAATGTTTCTTTCAGCATGTTTCCCTTGCATATAATAGAAAGGGCCTTAATTTTTTTCAATGATGTTACTCTTCTGGGTCTGTTACTTTTTCCCTAAGACCTTATATTTATGCACTGAAAGTGAAATAAATACCCTTGAACGTAAAAAGTGTGAATGCAGTTACACTTCAATTAGTGGTAGGAAGACACTCCACATACTCTCTGCTCATAATATTCATAAGTGGCATGACTGAGTTCTCACCAAATGACATGTTTTGATTGAGTGGTGTGTAGAAAGCTTCTGATGGCACTACTGCAAAATCCTGAACAATGCAGATCTTGGGGAGGCAAATGGAAACTGCAACAGAAAATGAAGGCCTGAATGAGACTCCCTTCTGTGGCAGTTGTGGTAGGATAAGGTAGAACTGAGAATTACACTAAATGAGAAGAGTCAGGTTCCACAATAATTGTACAGACTGGCAGAAGAAAATGTCTCCCAGAAAAGCAGATGTTGGGGTACAGCTTAATTGACTTGGGTGAAGGGGAGCTTGCAGTACCATACTCCATGCAGAGCGTGCAACTTTGGGGGGTTGGGAATTTTTTTTTCTTTCAGTATCTTATTCCTACGTTAAAGGGTGTGAGAGGGGAAGATGCATCTCCTTCCCATTGACCCCCACTCCCAGTTCCAGTAGCATTCCTGGAGCTGGCTTCATGAGTAGGGTGAAAAGGTTTTCCCACCTGGTATGGATGAGTCAGTGCAACTGAAAGTGTTGGCTTTGGTTTGAGCAGAAACCCAGGTTGAGTGCTTGACCAGCCTCTTGGAGGATTCACCATCTTTGGGAGCTTTTGAGGCATGACTGCCTCTTTGGTGTTCTTTTATTTCAGCAGTAAATCAGTGCTTTAGGAAAAAAATCAGGCTCTACCCCATTGTATGGAGATATGCAATGTGAAACAATCAGGCTTCCATCAGCTAATAAAAATTGATTAGTACAGATTACTTTGATGCAGTATTTTGCTTGATGGACTTTCTGTTCTACCACGTTAATGGATGTTTGCAAAACAACTTGGCCAGGTCAAAATGTAAAGGACTTACTGTGCTGTATTGCTTCTGAAGGGTTATCCTGTAGGAGGGAGCACTAAACTTGTCATACTTAAATCAAATTTTTGGGAAACAGTATGGTGAAAGTAGAATTTACTCATAATTTTGCTCTTCAGTTTGATCTTTGAGATACACAAGCATGAGGTCACAGTGATGAATTGGTGCATATAAAATGGTGTGATAGTAGGTGATATCTATAAACATATTGGGATACAAATGTCTTCTGTAACATGAAAATGAGCGTGGAAGATTTTTCATGTTTGTTAGGAGAGCATTAAGTTCTGTCCCATCTTTTTCCTTGAGGCTTCACAAGAGTGATGGGGGTGGGGTGGGGTATAATGTGTGGCTCCTGGCATTTTTAGCAGTGCTTACAATGGCCATCTAACTGTCTTCTTTGGTGTTGCTTACTTGACTCTTGGAGAATTTAGGAAGTGTTGGAAGCTGTATTTGTTAATTGTTGGAAATCTAGCCCTCTAGCTGCACTGCCCTCGGTATATTGGCCCAGATTAAGGGGACAACTTTCTAGGTACTTCTGGAGTGTAAGTAGCACTTAAGCCCTGATCTCTAGAGTTGTTAAGAGATTTGGGTGTCTGACTATCTTAACAGATCTACTTAAGCATGTCATGACAAATCACAAAATGCCAGGAAGCTTACTTATAATACAGGAAGCTTTGTGAGAAGTCTCACTGCTGTTCCTTCAAAGGCTATTATTAATAGAATAATATAGCTCTAAATGGTCTTATTTTTTGGAAAGCAGTTAAAGCAATATTGCATTGGTTTGTGAAATTACCTTACTAACATTTGAGTTTTTTATCAAGAGAATTTATCTGGACTCCTGTAGATGGCCGTTGAATGTTGAAACCAATTCTTCCTTGTGGAAGCTAGGTAACATCTTTTTCATCAGATGAGGAAAGTGCTGTGACACCAGGTGGAATGTAAGCAGGTACTTAAACACTGAACAGCAGCTTTGTACTGCAGATCTTGAAGTATATGCCTTAGTACCTGTGCCTGTCTGTCAGAGGTCTTGATGTTCTGGTGGTCTGGGGTGTGGCTGCTCTGTCTTTAAATGGGCTAGATGGGAAAGTGTTAAAAGACAGAAAAACCTCAGTGTATCCCTAAGAACTGTAGGGATCCAAGAGATAATAGAGTAGGGCCAAGACAATGTTGGAGGAAATACATTGTTAATTTTGTTTACTTAGTGGCCATAAAAATTGACTTTTGATCATGAAGGAGTTGTGTGAGAGAGGACCTTTTTCTGTAATGGCCACCTTGACTCTCCTGAGGTACCAAGAGCAGCCAAAAGAGACAAACACCTACAGTTGGGTGGTTCAGTTCTGTGCAGGGAGTCCAGCAGAAGTGTTGGTGTTCATTGACTTGAGTGCTTGTATTAGAAGATCCCTTAGTAGCAGTTCTCAATCAAGCAGAGAAATGAGTGAGGAGACTCAGTGTTTAGATTTCCCCGTGTTTGCTTTCAAGCTAGAATTTTTGTTACAAATCCTGGAGAAACCTTTTATTTAGCAAAGCATATGTTCACAGCTTGGAGGTGATAGCAATGACTTAGAAACCATGTTCTTGTTGAAAGGAAGACTTGTGGTACTCTGTAGGATTGATTATGCATGAAATACCATTTAGTTGGATAATTTTGCCTTAACTGATCTGTTTCTCCTAGTGCATAGAAGTCAAGTCTGCTTTGTAGAACCATATATTGCAGAGTCATGCAGTCCAATGTTGGAAGAGTCTTGGCTGCATCAGCTGTTAGAAACCTTACACAGGGGATCACACTAACCTCCTGCTTTCTCCAGAAAAGCATAGGCTGAGCAGGAGGGATATTCTTTGGTATTTTTTCTCCCCCTCTGCCTGTTGGTTACCTTAATTTCTGAGAATGTCATTAGTTTCTTTTATGCTCATTTGTATAAAACTCATACATTGTGTAAGTGTGGCATGCTTTAGATAGGGAGCTTAAGATAGGATTATCAATTTTTAGTACCTCAGTAGTGGCACCTTGTCTTTAATTGCCTGTAATAATCTACTCAGGGTGCTTAAAGCAAAGGAAGACCTTTAAAGAAAAATCATAAAAATTTATGTAGTGTGTAAGGGTAAATGTGTTCACTTTACACTTTTAGAAACTAAAAGTACAGTGCTGCAAAGTGGGGTGAGCTACTCTGACAACTCACTGTTAAAGAGGGGTGTCCTCTCACTGAGTGTTCCTCATGTTCACTTGGATTCTAGTCTGATGCCTAGAGCCAGTTCAGTTCTCTGAATTCCATGCAAGATGACCTTTTTTTGAGTAATTATTTTCCGAGCTGATGACCTGAATCAGCCACTTGAGAGGTCAAAGAAGTGTTGAGCTGGCGTGCCGGAATTGGTGGGGATAGAGGAGAGAGCCATCCGCTCACCTGCCCGACTGGTTTGGCCATCTCTGGAGTCTTCCTTGCCAAATACATCATTTCTTAAGAGAACAAAAAACCCTAATATGGGCACTGTAATGGTGTGTTCAGGAGAGTTCCTCATGGATGAAAAGATGAGCCCTGCCTTCACTTGGCTTGTATTAGGAGCTCATTGTAGTGCCCACTGCATATCATCCTAGGCTGGTGCCCACTGGTGCCAGATGGAGGCCTCCAGTTCTGGGGACAATGCCACCTGTAGGCATTAATTTTCACAGTTACACTGACAGTTTAATGAAGAAAATAAGCTGGTCCCTATTTCTTTAGGGTTTTTTTTTTTTTTTTTTGTTCTTAGCTGTTTGCTGCTACTGCTAAGTTAGTACTTATTGTTTGCTTTGATTCTTCTGGATCACTTACAACTGTTGGCATGCTTGCCAGCACAGATCACTGTGTGATTCCACTGGTGATCTTTCTCTGTTCTCAGCACTTGAGTCTTATATTCATACCCTGTTTCCTGTCTTTCAGCCAAGTCTTTATCCATGTGAGGACTTTCCTTCCTATCCCATGGCAGTTGAGTTCCTTAAAGAACCTTGGGTGAGGGACCTTGTCATATGCCTTTGGGAAATCCAGGTAGACTATATCAATCATGTCTTCCTTGTCCATATGCTTGATTCATTCAGAGCATCACAGTAAGTTTCTGAAGTGACAATTGTGTTTACAGAAGGCCATGCTTTACAATACAGCCTCTATGCATATGCCCACTTCTTCAGGCTTTTTAATGTAATCCTGTTAATTTGACAATTTGAGTGTTAGATTAATAGGTCTGTAATTCCTTGTGTCTGCTGGACCCTATTTTGAAAACAGACATATTGTTAGTCACTCTGCTGCTGCCACTCAAGTCTTAACTGAGCAACAGTTTAGGATCAGAGACTAAGTTGTTAGTTGCTACTGATGATCTTTTGTTCATTCCAAGAATGAACAAGTCCCAAACTACTACTGAGTCTTCTCTGAATACTGGTTATGGTGCACGATCTTCTGTGGGGAACACATGTGAAGACTCTCCTGTATTCTTCAGGCTGCCACATTACACTGGATGCATGCACATCTGCAGCTTTTGGCTCCTGAAATGGATACTGAGCAGCAGCTCAAAAGCCTGAAAATCTTGGTCTGCTTTATTCCCCTTAGATAAGAATAGAAAGGGTTAAACTTAAAACACACTTGAGTTTTCTGAAGTGCTTTGCTTTTGCAACTATTAAGCCAAAAGGTGGCATTCTTAAATGCTAAGTTTGATTGTGTTTGTTTCTTTAAACACGTGAAAGTCGGATACTAGTATCACAGTTGGTGAGAGACTTAAGGACTGTGTGATACCTGAACTAGAGGCTGCAGGTGCTGCAGTTTTACCCCAGGAGGGTCTCTTTTTTTAGTACACCAGCTTTTGTTTAGGCCAAGTTTTCTCTTACAAGCACAGACCTTGACAGAACTGCCAGATGCTGGCTACTGCTTTGGTATGATCTACTGCTTCCTAAGTTTTGTGTTCTGTATCAGGAAGGTTTTCAGTGTTTCCACTGAATTTACTGTACATCACCTGATTCTGTATTTCCTTACATAGGGAGGTTCCCCTCAGTCGCTTGGATTTCTAGAGTTTGAGAAGCAACAAATTAGCTTAAGACTTTCTCATCTTTATCTGGTAACAAGGCTTTCATTATCTTGTGACATGTTTTCTTACCAGCTGTGCCCTTTGTACAAATTTGTGGATTGGCATCTAGAGGGTGGCTATCAAACACATACTTCTCAACACTTGCAAACTTGCCCATTGTTCTTTAGCTATCTTTGTCTTTCCTATTCAACCAAAAAAATCTCAATCTCAGGCCATGTAGCAGGCTGTTAGAAAAAAATATCCTTTGTAGGTAGCCCTCAGTATAGTGGCAGCCACTGTCCAAAGCATTCCTCCTTGACCAGCTGCAGGTCTGCCCCTACTGTTACTCCACAGTGTTTGCAAGAAGGAGCCAGGCATCTTAATAATGGGAGCAGAATGTAGGAACTTAAAAATGCCATGGGCATTATTATAGGCAGTTGCTTTGAGTTTCAGTTAAATGCCTTTTTTTCTGTAAGAATACACAGACCTGGTCAGAGCAAATGTCTGTTGTGATATTTCCTAACCAACAGCAAATGCCTTGGAAAGGATATAAATCTAGGGCAAACTTGTCAGTCTCCAGAATATTCTCCTATCCCTCCTCTCTCTTACACTTCTGGTATTTCCTGCTCTGGTGGCATGATCTGACAGGAGCATAATAAGGTGACAGCCACAATCAACTGAAAGGCTAGAACTTAACCACTTAAAACTACAATCTTTGTCTCTTCAGTCTGCCTAACACTTAATTCTTCCATGATGCAGTGTAAGCACTGCTGGATTGTGTATGCAGTGAGTTGTCATTACTGCAGTAATCTTTCTGTATTTTGCCTTGAATGGTCTCTGAGGTTTTCACCCCCTTGTGGACAGGTAAAGCTGTATTTAAAATACAAAATACTTTTTCTGTTGGCAGTCATAGATGGCTTTATTTTTGTATAGAATTCATTTTCTGTTGGAAAAGATAAAGAGAGATGCTCTCCTCTTGCTTTATTGATTGAGTTTGATTATCAGACTTAAACTTTAAGGGCTTGGATTATGGCTTTACTGTGGAAGAGCCAGGCATATGCATAATATTATTTTGTCTTGTTGAAATAACAGCCCAGGTTTTTTTGTACTGTAAGTAAAATTGTGCTCTTCACTAAATTAGAAACTTTTCTCCAACAGCTTTGTAGGTAGGCTGATCAATCTTTTGGTTTTGGGTAAGATACTTGGTTATGGGTGGGATTGTAATCTGTGGTTGTGTATTTAACTAGTAACAGGATTAAGATTTTGGAGGAGACCTTTCAGTTTGTTTCATCACTGTAGTGAGGCTGTGTACTTACTGTGAAGAGCTGGCGAAGCGTGAGGGTTCTCTGCTTCAGCACAACTGAAGATGACCCTGGGTTCTCTCTCCCACCCCCAGCATCTTATTCTTGGTGGCAGCCAGTTGGCAAAAAGTCTGTTTGCCTTAACTCATGGTCATAAAAATACTGGGATGACAAAGCCCGTTTCCTGGTAGTAATTCTGAGCAGGTGACTTCTTTTGCCACTATTGTTTCCATGGTTGTGGTGGTTCTACGAGATGATAATGACCTTCTCTGCAGAAGACTGAAGAGATGCAACAGGGCTACTGTGTACCAACAGAGGCTGTGCTTCTTGTAGGACTGGCTCTTTGGTGAGCTGGACCTCTGTTTGAAGGGCTTGTAGATGGTTAGGCTAGAATGGATAAAATCCTGCAGAAGCAAAGCAATTGGTTAAATCTGTAACGACACCTTTGAGTGTGTTCTGAGAATCAGAGACTCATTTGCAGGGAACAGCAAGTCTTGCATATAGTGTTTTATTTTTTCAAATGTCCATGTTAAGACAAATCTTCTAGGGAAGGGACTGTGAAGGAAACCTGTAGTGCAGGTGATAAAACTTGCCTGTTTTTTCCCCAGTTGTTACAATTTACTGATCAGGCAGAAAGATCTTGGAAGCTGGTACTGTCATGTTTCTCAGCCTCCACACCTCTGGAGTAACTATTACATGTGTATTGTTACTCACACCTATCTCTAACAGAAGGAGCAATTTTTTTTTACTTCATCAAGAAGCAGGTTTTCTGTGGAAGTCTTCTAGTACATGTTGCAGTATGGCTGAATTGCTCTGTAGTTAATCCCAATGGATAAAGCATGGAAGGTTACAAACTGTTCTAAAGAAAAGCCACATCTTCTGTGACCTGTGCCTTGCTGTCTGGCAGAGACTGCCAGCAGGGTGCATGAGCTTGCAAGTGTAGTGGAAAGGACAGGGAATACTTCAGAAACCTGTCAGTTCCAGAGGAGGTGTTGGTGTTAGACAGCTTCCTCTGGCTGTCATAACTTCAGAGATCTAATGGGACAAAGTTAATGGGATTGTGGTTAGTTAAGCTTGCCACCTATCTAAACCCATGCACGTTTGATTAGAGCATCGTGGTCAGACCAAGGATCTTCAGACTGATGGTGGATGCCTGGGAATGAGCATCATAGGGGTATGGTACAGCATGACTGCCTCCTCCTCCTCCTACACCTGAAAGCATTTCTGTTCACTGAGGGGGTATTTCTTCAGCTCGGGAACTTCTGCAGCTAATGGCTGAAGGGAGGGTTCTGCGTGCACAAATCTGGGTTAATTTCTTAAAGTACAGATGTAGTGCAGTTCCAATGACTTGCCTACCTGAGAGCAGTTAAACATTAAGCTTAAAAAGCAGCTCCTTGCTGCAGCTTGGCAAAGGTGCCTGAGTCACAGAGACTGCAAGTCTGAATTCCCAGTTGTCATCTTGGTTCACAAAAATTAACACTGTCAGGCCTTTCGGCTTGGATTGTGCTCTGCTGTTTTAGGAACCTTCAAAATACGACATAAATAATTAAAAAAAAAAATTGAAGTAAATTCATTATCTAAATGGTAGGGTCATCCTTTTAGAAATAAGTCCTTGTGCTTGCGTTATTCAAGTAGCATACTGTAACTGTTCTCATATTGCCTTTAAGTTAAAGTACAAGACTGCATGTTTATGTTAGTATTTATGTATGCAGAGTGTTTTAGGGCAACTCTTGAAGTCTTGAGCAAAAACAGTTCACCATTTTACAATAGTAGGGTGGTGGTTTATGAAAGTTTTGTCAAATCCATGGTGGATTCTTTGTTACTTTCTGTGACGTGGAGAAGCTACTGTTAAGAACAGAGCCATTAAAAATTGTTCAGCACATGTGGAGACCTGTTGGACACTGGTAACATTGTTCCTGTGATGGAGAAAACCTGAGCCTACAGTTCCCCTTGCTGAGATAGTTCATGCCTGTTAAAGATGGTGAGTTTTGACACCTGAGGAAAAAGAGTTGAGCTTTGTTAGTTTGCCATTGCTTGTGCTGCCATTACCCAGCAGAAGATAAGGAGGTGAAATGATGTGGGAGGGTTGGTGGGTAGGCAAGGTAAATACATTGCAGAACACTAAACCAGCATCTTATGGGAGGCATAGCCTAAGGACATTGTCCTGCTTTTGGGAGAAGCTGAAGATGCCATCCTGGCAGATAGCTATGAAAGAGTTGTCCTGGTGAGCAGATGGGGCAGCTGGGGCATGGTCTCCTTCAGTAATGGTCTTGTTTTCTGTCTGGGGGACTCCCACCAGTTCTAGGGACTGGAGGGTAACTGGTGAATGAACTGAAACACTGTGGCATGATGAAACCCAGGATTCCTGGATGTCTTACACTAGGCTCTCAATTAGTGTGTATTTAATGTCTGGCTTTTCTTCTAATCTGTCACAGTAATCATAATGTGGTTAGGTAATGAAAGGATTATAACCTCCTTTAAATGATTGAAGCTTCTACTTCAGTTTGAGTATAGAAAAGCTGTATTTAGTAATAATTTTTCACATCAGGTTTAGGAGTCATTTTCTGAAGATTTTAACTATAAATTAATTTATATTTTGTATTACTTTTCAGCATAAGTAGCTGTTTGACATGGGTTTATAGGGCTGCTCTGTGTATCCTCAGGATGGGTTTTTTTTGTTACTTCTCTAAGCACCTAATTTTTTCTTGTGGTGGTTTCCTCCCGAAACCTTGACTTTCTTCTCTAATAATGGAACTCATCTTTCTCTACATCTACTCAAATCTGGTTACTTTTTGGTTAATTACTGTGTTACTCTATATTCCAGTTGACAAGTCAGTGGAGCATTCTGTAATTCCCTGGTCTGCCCTCACTGTGCTGAAAGCCAGCACACATTTGCTCATGGTCTTGTCACCATTCACTGCCTTTGCTGAAGCACTGTGAAGAAGGCATGTTCCTGTAGCACTGTACTGATAACTCTTACCTGCTGTGGAAAAACGTGCCTGCTGCTAATGCTAAATCCTGGTTCTGTCTCTTAATTCTTAAGAGAATTTTTGGGACTCGTGTCAAATGCATTTACAAGAACATCAGGTACTTCTTTCTGAACATGCCCATTGATTTATTTGTAATGCTCTGGTATAAAAGTGGTGAATAACTGTATGAAAGGAGGAGGGAGTCTGTTTTCATAAGCTATCAGTAACATGCAGCTTCTGTTGGATGGTTTGAAAGATGCTTCAGCTATGACAATAATTGTCTGATCTTTTCCAACTAGAAATGGTTGAATCAATGAAGAAAGTGGCTGGAATGGATGTGGAGTTGACAGTGGAAGAAAGAAACCTGCTTTCTGTTGCATATAAAAACGTGATTGGAGCCAGAAGAGCTTCCTGGAGAATAATCAGCAGCATTGAACAGAAAGAAGAAAACAAAGGTGGAGAAGATAAATTAAAAATGATTCGGGAATATCGGCAAATGGTAAGATGTAGTTGGTGTTCAGCATAATGCCATTTACCTAAGGTCCAGTTCTGTTACCCTTGCCATAAAGTGCCCTGATATTCTAGATTGCCTGCAGTGTGGTGGCAGTCTTGAGAGGATGAAGTTTGCTCCTTGTCTGGAAAATAAATGTGATTGGTTAAGGTTGAGTGTTTAAAGTTCTACTTCTGCTAGAAGCTGCTTTGGATCACACAGACTGACACTTGGTGCTGTTGCTCTGCTCTGTCCTACAGAGCTCAAAATATCAACACTATTGGTTGAAATGCCAAGGGGAAGGATCTTCAGTGCTCTTGGCATAGACACAGGCAGAGTAAAGCCAACTGGCCACTTTCTTTGACTCCTTTACCTTGTCTTTTACCACTGTGGTAGTTGCATTCCATGTACCATGGCCTTGTTTTGTTATTTTTTACCCCAGGTGAAAATGTAGTGAGTTGCTTTACAGGAAGTGCTTAGCAGTTGGGTGACAGTGAAGGATAGTTGCCTAGCTAGTCTTGTACAGCTGAACTGGCAGACCTTGTTACTAGCTCAGACAGCTATGCTGGTGTTGAAATGAGCACTGAGGGAGTATGGATTCTGTGATGGCATCTAGTTCTTAAAACACAGGTTTTAAAATTATTTTTGTGCCTAAGCTGGTGGTTGATACTGATTGCAGTTAAAGCAGTCAATCTGAGATAAAACACCCTATGTTCCTGGGGATGGGGGATGCTGAGATGGGCTTGGCTTCTCAACTGTGAAACTAGCATGTGTAGTAACCTCTAGGGCCTTGCTGTTTTCTCTCTTGAGAGAGGGAAAAATTGATCTACATATCTTTGTGCTGAGTCTAGTCAGTCTGTGCAACTTTACCTAAAATGGAGAACTTGGAGCAAAGCGACTTTCCTCCTTGAGGGCTAGTGAAAACTTCAGCTGTTAGAGCAGTGAGTAGTTGTTCCCTCCCATTACCCCCTCCTTCCTTAAATGATGGTTTAGCAAGGAGCAGGCATGCTCCAGTACTATTTAAATCCCACACATTTCTGCAGAGACTTAATCTCCACTATTTGGGGACAAGTGCCTCCACATGGTTCAGATCTTCACTTCCAGAGAAACAGTGGAGTCCGTTACATCACCTGGCACTGATTCATATACCACCAATGGAAATGTTGGCTTGGAAATCTTTTCTCAGGAATGGCTCTGGGCTACTTTCTGTTGACTCACAGGGTTTCTGTTGCTTTGTGGAATTGTTTAAATCGTGAGTTTCTAATTTTATGCTCGCATGCTGATGGGATGAGGCTCTGCCAGTCACATACAGTCCCAAATACCCTTTCTTGATATGTGTGTAAAATCTTTCTAACAGAACATAGAAAATAAGACAGTAGTTATCTGATGATGGTTTAAATTTGTCTTGTTCTCTGTGCTTCTTGGGGTTTTTTTGCATAATCTTTTGTGGGCAGTTGCTGTCTTCTGCCAAAGATCCTTTAATAATGAAAAGACTGTTTTTTACAGTCCTTTCAAAAACATCCCTCCTTTTAGAGGCAGTACCATGCAGAACAGACCAGTGTGCAAGAAATACATGTGTGTAGTCCTTGAAGTGTCTTATCAAGAAAGAGGCCACATGAAGTGCAGTGCCATGCCAACAGTACCTTCAGCAGTTAAAGCATTCAAGGGAATAGCTATCACAGCAGCTGTAGCTGGAAGGGTGCTGTGGAGGACTATCCTGTAGTCCTCTGTGTCTGGTCAACTCTAGCCTGAGTTTTCCAAGAGGCTTCTGTGTACTGTCTGTAGCTGAAGACCAGGTCCTGTTGTGAGTTAGCATCTGCTATAAGAAGAGTGATAATGGTTTTGGTAAGATGAGGTGGGAGCAGTAAGGGCCTGAAGAACATGCTGCAAAGGTTTGGATTCTGCTTCTCAGTGTGGCTGCTGGCACAGTAGCACAGCTGCCCTGGTGTCATGGTCAGTGTTTCTCTGAAGAGATGAGGCCCAGTGCAGGGTTGGCAGAGTTCAGGTGATTGTAGAATCATAGACTGGTTTGGGTTGGAAGGGACCTTAGAGATCATCTGGTTCTAACCCCTCTGCCATGGGCAGGGACACCTCCCACTAGACCATGTTTCTCAGAGCCCCATCCAGCCTGGTCTGGAACACATCCAGTGGTGGGGCAGCTGACCTCCCTGGGCAACCTGTTCCAGTGACTCACCATCATCACAGTGAAAAACTTCTTCCTGGTTTCTAATCTAAATCTGCCCTGTTCCAGTTTAAAGCCATTGCCCCATGTTCTGTCACTACAGGCCCTCATAAAAAGTCCCTCCCAGCTTTCTTGTAGGCTTCCTTCATGAGATTATGCTTATCTTGTCAAATACCTACATTTGTAGCATTTCTCAAAGTTCAGTGTTGTTGGGAGACCCTCCCCAGGCCTGAAAAGCTCTGAAGAAGGAAAACACTTGTCTGGGGACTGTCAGGCCAAGTTTAAAGCACTGGGGAGCTGAAGAGAAATTACATGTCCATAAAAACACATCTCTCACACCTGCCACCATGAGATGACCTTTCTGAGCTGTAGAGTTCTGCTTGAGTTGAAATGGAAGTTTGGGTGAAAGTAATTATTTGATAGTTTTGGTCTGTATCAGTAGTTATTATAATTTAACACATGGTTCTTAATTTTTGGAGTGAGTTTGAGCTACTAGCCAGTGTGACCTGGGGCAGAACTCAAGGGAGTTGGAATACTGAGGTCACCAGATAAATGCAGCAGAGCGTGTGCATAGCTGTGGGGGAAAATGTCACTGGCTTGGTTCCTGTGTAGACAGGCTGGTTGTGTGGGTCCTGTGGCTGTTTGGATACACAGGTAGGGACAAGGATACAGGCTTAGCAACTGTCCTGCCATTCTAGGTTCATGCTGCATCTCAGTTGTGAGGTGCAGCTATTCTGGGGGGCTACACGCCAAAACAGGTTGAAGTAGTATCCAGGCTGCCCTTCCTGTGGTTGCTTCCTGTGGTGAGTTTCCTTATTTAGGAGACCAGGTGGTTTACAGGCTTTTTTATCTGCAGAGCTGAGTCTGGAAGCTGCTTAAGCCAGCACTACCACTGAAGTACAGAGAGGCAGGGTGGGTTGGGGGGTCTCCCACACACCCACTGGGGTGAGCAGCCTGTCGTGGCTGGTCAGCCTGCAGTGCTGTGTCTCATACTGGAGACAGTGGTGATGGACCCTAAACTGCCTTTCTGGAGTGCCCTGAAGAGGCTTCGTGTGGGCCCTGGTGCTGTTTGCTGCTTGGCAGAGCTCATTGAGCCACGCTATCTAGAACAGCCCCTTTTCATAAAAGGGCTTATAGGGTTTTGTTGTTGGGTCTTTTTGTTTCATTCTTGATCAACTTGATTTGTATTAAATCCTTTTAAACTAAGCATGGTCGGGATATTTCCATTGCCCTGGACAGCAGCTGATCTCTGATAACTTGTGTGACTGCTCCTTTAAGCAAAGCTGAAAAGGTCTGTCTGAGATGAAATACGAGTTTGTACGTATATGGTTATTTAACAAAAGAGGATTAGAAACTGATTTAATTCTTTGCAGTTTTGCTGAAGATCTCTCTGCAAAAGAAGTCATTGAAAAAAGAGGATCAAGAGGAAAGAAGCTTGCAGGAACTGACTGCTGGCCAAAGGTCTTATAGCTTTTGTAGCCCAAGAATATATGAAGTAGATTTTTCTCAAGTGACCATATTTTGGCAACTTCCTTAAGCATTTGTCACATAACTTCTAAGCATAGCATCTAACTCCTCCTCTGAATGTTAGGGATCCTGACGCTGTACAGGAGACTTGCTGTGATTTATCTAAAGGAACTTCTGCAAATCTGTTGTACAAATCAATTTGTGCCAGTTTAACATCTATTCTGGATCTCTAATTTTAACAGCTTTTGAGGATAGGTGCTGTGGTTACAAACCCTGATAGTTTGGGAGCTACATGGTGTTAAAAGTATTACATGGCAAGAAAAGCGCCTAAAGGAAAAAGGGTAGAAAATGGCCTGGGTGGGAGGATAGGGAGGGATAGGAGACCAAATGGGGCTGCTCTTGAGATGGAAGACATGCAGTTTCAAGTAGTTTCTTGTAACTGATGTTGATGCCTTTGCTTAAAAACTTCTTCTTTATAGTAAATAAAAATGGCTTGAGCCAGGGTTGTCTTCAGCTGTAGGTGTGAAAGTTACTGTGACATCCTGAAAGAGCAGCCAAAGGTTATGAACCAACTTAACCACCCACTCCTGCTGTGAATGACTCGGGGTGCTCAGAGCAGGTCTGGTTTTGGCAATGTTGATGGCAAAAGACAACATGTTTTAGCTTTTTTTGGATATGCTTAGTTTCTTTGCTTTCAGCTGTGAAATTTTCTGTGGTAAAACCTAACCTTACAGATCTTGCTTTATATCCTAAATCGGAAAAAAATTAAGGAGATGTGGTCATGTTTTCAACTTTGGCTGTTAAAATCTAATATCTCTTTTTAAGTAAGGCTTTCTGTATTGATTTTCTTTGGCCACAGATCTCACTATTGGTGTGATGATTTCTGCTTTTTCTTGGAGATGTTGCACTTTGCCTTTTTTACCTGCTTCTGAAGTCTTTATCTTCAGAGTTCATTGTCCTTGTATATGACTTCTTTTGTGTGTGGCATATCTTTATTCTGTTCTGATACTCCATGGTTTTTTTTGTCTTGAGGCTCTTCTGCTAGAGCTTGACCTCCCAAGTACTTGTTAGAACCTTCTTCTGAAGGTGCCATTTAACTCCAGTATTTAATGATGTTTAGCAGGTTTGTATTAATTATGTTCAAATTGGCCCAGTCATTATTGTCACTTCCAGGGCAGCCTTCCAGGATCAAAACTGTAAGGAATTGGGAGTTGTGCAAGCCTTGCAGTAAGGAATTAGATCCTGGGACAAACACAATGCAACTGTCTAGCAAGATGTCTTCCAGGGGGTTCACAGTCCCATTACTCAGTCAGGCATTTGTCACACATCACCCCTTGCCTATTCTGTGTGCCAACTAATTATGCAGAACTGTTTTGCTTAATGCACCTGTGGAGCAGCTGAATTTATTGTTTTTTTCTTCTGTCCTCCCCCTCTTTGGATTTTTATAACGTCTGTTTGATATTTGGATGTTTTTGAAATAGCTCTTAGTTTATATGCTACCCTTGCTGCTTCTTTTCATTTTGGGTTTGTGGTTGGTTTTTTTAGGTTGAGACTGAACTGAAGTTAATCTGTTGTGACATTCTGGATGTACTGGACAAACACCTCATTCCAGCAGCCAACACTGGCGAGTCCAAGGTTTTCTATTACAAAATGTAAGTATCTCCTTGTAAGGCAAGGACCTTTCACTGTATCTGAGCTAGAGACAGAAGTAAAGCAACTATACCTGTGTTCTCTATCCACTCAATCAGAGTGATGTCTAGAAAGAGGGCAGTTCACTCCTGTTGAGCCAATATCCCTTTCTGGCTGCCTTTGAGGTGTTAGTGTCCTGATTGTGTGGTGTTTGGAATTAAGTCATGAGAACTTAACAAGCTGTTTTGCAGCTCTTAGATTTAAGAAACAACCAATTTCTTTATCTGAGCTAATAATGCAGCAGTCACATCCCTGCTTCAGTGTTGTACACTGATGAAGAGAAGAAAATTAGGTGAATGGATAAGTGTCATGAAGTGTCAACTTCAAAGTCGCACTGTCAGATGGAAGTTGGCCTCGGAGTGTGTTGCTGTAGTCACTAGTTTGATGCATATTTTTTACTTCCTGAAGCCTGGTTTAAATATTTAAGTGATCAGAGTGTTTTCCCCTGTAGCTGAATTATCTCTTCTCCTGCAGTCAGAAATCTGTGTGGTTAGATGAGATGCAGTTGCCCAGAGGCAGTTGGGTAACAGAGAGGGTAACTGTGATCTGAGACAGTCCTGCCCTGCTGTCTGCACAGCCATGCAGCAGCATCCTTTGTGTGTGAACCTGCTCAGCTGAGCTCTCCAACTGCTGCTGCACCTGGGTGGCTGCTGGGGGAATGCAGACCACTGACTTCTTACCCTTCTGTTTTCAGGAAGGGGGACTACCATAGGTATCTGGCCGAGTTTGCCACAGGAAATGACAGGAAGGAGGCTGCAGAGAACAGCTTGGTGGCTTACAAAGCTGCTAGTGACATTGCAATGACAGAACTGCCCCCAACACACCCCATCCGCCTAGGACTCGCGCTCAACTTCTCCGTATTCTACTATGAAATTCTTAACTCTCCTGATCGTGCCTGCAGGTAGGTGGTGCCTGGGAAGATGGGGAGGTTTTAGGTGAACACCAAACAAAGCAGAAGTGGTTGCTACTTGTGTAACTGCTTTTCCTCAGTGGGAACGCTGGCGTTCTGCCTGCTGGGAGTTGATGACTTGCTTTGTTTGAGGTCGGTTAACTGGAAAGGTTTTCAACTTTGCCATTTTCTTGAGTTCAGACCCATTTGTTTGTGTGGGAGGAGATCTTGTATGAGAAGCAGAGTAGTGATAACCTTGAGTTGATGAGCTAAGGGCAGTTCAGCAGCCTGCCATGGTAACTGTGTGTGCCCTTATCCTGCAGAAGGTGTGGGGTGATTTAACTTGCCTCTCGTGCTGTTGGCTGTTAGACAAGGTAATCACATAGCTAATTTCTGTGAGCATGTATGGAATGACAATAGCTCATCTGTCTGCAGGGGTTCAGCTCGTGTGAGCATAAAAGTGCTGATTGAAGCAAATGCCATTTGTCTTCTAGTCCTGTCATTGCAGGTTATATAACACACTCTTTTAAGCTTTTAGCAGGTCTTGATCAGTTGTATTGCAAGATGTAGAAACATTTAATAAAACCAATATTCTTGAGTAAAAAAGATACTTAAGCACACAAAGTGACAGGTTTTGAAGATGAGAGATACTTGGATCAACATCTAAACACTTAAATAATACAAAAACTTGCCACAGTAGCTATGGATGTTACATAGCCAAACCAGAAGATGGGTGTTCTCAGGCAGAGGTTTAACCTGTGTGCCTCTGGAGTCTGTTCAGCAGTGTGTGTTGAATCTGATCTGTTCTGTGCTCACAGGTTGGCAAAAGCAGCTTTTGATGATGCTATTGCAGAACTGGATACACTGAGTGAAGAAAGCTATAAGGACTCTACACTTATCATGCAGTTGTTACGTGATAATCTGACACTATGGACTTCAGACATGCAGGGTGATGGTAAGTCAGCTCTGCCCTAAAACACTGCTGTTCCTGGCCTCTACCAGAGAAGAGCACAGAAATGTGGATTGGTTTGGTGCTTTACTTCTGTCTCTCCTATAATTGACCCTCCTGGACTTCTGTCCTTTGTTGACCCTGGCTGAGTTGACAGGGGTCAGAGTAGCTTCTGAGATGCTTTTTTGCTCTCCCTTATAGAAAGGGGACATGCAGTTAATTAGTAACAATATTTTTGTTCCTCCTCACCTGGCTGTTGAGGCATCTGTGATTATTTTAAAAGCAGTGAGTTCATCTAATTCAGCTTTTTTTTCCTTAAGACTTGTCATGTTCATTTATGGTTGTCATTCTAACCACACATGAATTCACAGTGCAGGAGGAAATACTGCAAGTGATCTAGTTCCCTTTTTTTTTTCAGGTCACTTAATATTTCTGTTGGCATTTTAGTGGAAGTCTTAGTGCATCACACTAATGACTCTGCCTTACAGCACTTCCCATGTCTTTTAGATAGAGAAGAAACAAGTACAAAGAAGAGAGAGGGATTTTGTAAAATATTTGTTAGCAGGAGAGGGAAAACAGAAAAGCTTGGAGAAATCTAATTTGCTATTTGAGATGTTTGAAGTACTTTTAATCCTCTGAGAAATGCCAGGTTGTGACTCCTGAAGTGGGTGGGCTATTGCCAGAGCAAATACCCAGTCCCCATCTATCCCCTGGTGGTACCAGAGGGTGGGACATTGATTGCTTCTGTTCACTGAATCTGAGAGTCAGTGACATTTCTTGTGGGGAAGAAAAAAAATTGACATACTGAATGGACTTTTTCCTCTTATGTTTTTACATACAATGCTAAGTATAAGTTTACTCATTTAGTACTTTAATTATGTCTGATTCACTCATTATTTGTACTAGATTAAACATACTCTCTAACTAGAAAGATTAAACTCATGTTTTCTTCTGCAAAAACTATGTACTGGAGAGATAGGTGGAAAGAGCTGATGTTTTTACTTGGAGGGAGGGAAGTCCTGTTTAAAGTATGCTAGGTACTTAACATACAGAGGTTTGAAACAAGATCACTGCTGAGCTCCAGGTACATCAGTGTCTTAGAAAAAAACAAGCAATTACTTGAAGCATGGTGATAGCCATGGAGCTTCACTTTGGAGTGCTTTATTTACAACCCAGAGCAGTCTGTGGAATCTCTTCATTGGTTTTGAGTAGGACTGATGGGTTTGCTTTAAACAAGTATTGTTACATGACAGCTTCTAGTTCCTTCCACAGATTACCAGTATTGGATGCTGCAGGTCACGTTTTACCCCTATTTCTTTGGGCTTTTGGCAGAACTGGGAAAACTGTAACTGTGTGGGGTTTGGCTCCTGCATTCCCCTCCATCCTGGTGCTGCCTCGCTGGTCAGGCACTGGGGAAAGAAATTTCATTGTGGGAATTGGGAACAAGATATGGCCTTTTACTTTATTTCTTTAATGAAGCCAAATACCTGGTGCTGTGTGGGAACACTGAGGGTGCAGTTTCAGTGAAGTAAGGAGGCTGGATTGCTGCTGTGGGGTAGTAGCATTAGAACATCTTCCAAAAGAGATCTTTGTTTGCATGTGAGCTGAGGAACGTGTCTTATGTGTCTCATAAGTATTGCAGGAGTTCAGCAAGATGATTTCAGAGGCTCTTTCTTTTTGCATAACCTAGATTCAAGTTTCTTATTTCATAATTAGCTCCTTAGCATAGAAAAATAGGTATTTTTGTTCTTCCTGAACTATTTCAGATTACCCTAGTTGCTGTTTGATGCATGCCAGAAAGACAATGATTATAAAATTTAAGATACTGCAGAACTGCTTAAAATCATGGTGTAGTTCTTCAGGCCTACAAGAAAGACAGTGTTTATGCACAGCATTTAGACATGTGTGCAGTCAGGTTTCCCATTGCCTCGTACCCTGCTCATACACTGACTGAGGGCACTGACCTGTGGCTTCCAGAGCTGCCCCTTGCCAAAGTGGGCAGAGCCTTTGGAGGTGGGTAGCAGCTAACAGTGGCATTGGGAGGTTCCTCACAATTGCCAGTTTCCTGAGGGGTGGGGAGAACAGAGCAGGGCCTGCTCCTTTGCCTTAAGCTTTTGCCTCTTCCAGTTTCAGTGGTGTAGGCTGTGGGAGTGACAGTAACAGTCGGGTGTTACTCAGCTGCTGCTTTCCCATCTCACTCACTGTAGCTTTGAACCATGTCATAGACGAGCTGTCTAGTTTATTTTCACACTTGTAATGTCCTCTTCATATGATTCCTGTTTTCCCCTTCTTTCCTGCTGTATAGATTCCTAAAGGAAAGTCCAACTGTTCATTTCCTAAAAACTCTACTTTGTAAGTCTCCATCGTGGTGTAATGAACCTTTCAGTGCCAGTTTTCCTCAGTCACTAATCGTGCTTGCCTCTTTCACTCTTGCTGCTGATAAATGGCTTGTACCTTTGACTCCATTCCAGAGCTAAGCAACCTTCTACCACTTTGTGACCTGCTGCCCTGCCCAGGTCCAGTGCGCTTGACTAAGATCCAAAGTAACCTACATGTTTGGGGACTGAGCTGTGTACCTGGGTGGGCATTAAGAATACTTGGGCATGAAAAGTACCTTCACAATTGCCTGTTACAGGAGTATTTGCTTAAGTGCGTTGGCTAGAGCATGCTCAGATCTTCTTTAATCATCTTCCTGGGTTAGGGCCTCTGCTTTCCTCTCTTAAACAATCTGCTGTGTAATTAAGTGGTCAATTTTACTGTTGTTGAATGTCAGATGTCTTGTGTTCTAGGCCACCTCTTCCAAAATCTGCCTTGTATTGTATCTGGTGCTAATTCTGAATCTGGACATGCTCTGAGCAGGCATTCCAATTATATGCTGAAACTCATTAGTCTCATTGGATTGGATTTTATTGCTAATAATTTGTTTTAATGGGTAGGTTTTGTTTATTGCCCTTAAGACAGCACCATCTCCCATGGTTAAGTGTAGTTATAAGGAAAACACTTCTGTCTCTGAGGAATGAAGTTGGTGGAGCACATGGAGTGTCAGCAGGGCCGGGGCAGGGCTCTGCAGAGCCTGCTGCCTGTGCCCGCTCCCCGAGGGGCTCCCAGGGCACTGCCTGGCACAGCCCGCTGGGGCAGCTCCGAACCGGCTGCTCTTTCTTTCCAAGAGAAACAAATCTGCACAAAATGTTTTCCTGTAATAACCTCTTGTCACATTGGCTGTGGAGTAGGGACCTTTTTTCACACTTCCTTTGGTAGCTTTAGCACAGGCCATCAGTGTTTCCTGAAGCCGACCGCAGGACCTTGCGGTGGTTGAGGTGTGAGAGAACATGGGCAGGAAGAAGTTCCCTCTCTGACAACTGTTCTGGTCTCGTTTCTGTCACTAGTGACGGGATGTCCTTGGCACTCTGCAGCAGAGATGGGGGCTTGGGGAAGGTATTTTCTGATTGCAGGGTGTTGATCTGCAGCCGTTCTGATGACTGTGTGGCCGTGCATCTCTCCATCAACAGGACCGGTCACGCGCACTCTGTTTTTCAGAGGTGTTTTCGGGTGGTGTGTTGTCTGTTCTTATGACAGTATGTCACCTAATAGCCTGTGCTGCAGTTGTGTATGGAACCTGTGAGGTGGTGATTCCAAAGCTTGGTTTCCATGGAAACGCTTCCCTCCAGAACTGCCTGTTAGGAGCGTGTGGTTTCCGCCAGCGCGAGCGGCGCGTGTGCTTGCATGGAACTATTAATCTCTAGCTGCTGGTCAGGCCATCCTGCAGGGCTTGTCTGTAAAAGCTAACGCCTGTCTTACTTTTGAACACTTGTGTAGGTGAAGAACAGAATAAAGAAGCGCTGCAGGATGTGGAAGATGAAAACCAGTGAGACACAAAGGCCAACAAGAGAACCCATCTCTGACCACCCTTCCCCTTCCCCACAAAAACCCTCAGTGTCACTCTGAGAACCACCAAATCTGACTTTTACATTGGGTCTCAGAATTTAGGTTCCTGCCCTGTTGGGTTTCTTTATTTTTATTTTTTTTTTTTTTTTTTACACAGTTTAAAAGTTCTTAAAAGGCAAGAGTGAATTTCTGTGGATTTTACTGGTGCCAGCTTTTAGGTTCATTAAGACACTAACAGGACTGCGTAAAGGCTCTTTCAGCATTACTGTTGTCTCCTGCCAGATGTGGGGAGGTTGCTGTTAGAAGTGGATGCTCCACCTGAAGGCCCTTAGACTCCTGGGGCAGAGATTCCTTATGGCAAGGTAGTGCACACGTGGTTGCATTTTTCCTTTTTTTATAACTGTTTCAACTGAATTTTATACCAATGTTTAAACTTAGCTGGGTGTTTAGCTTGAAATTACAGGTTGCATTGGGACATCTATTGTAGTGGTTTTACTGTATAAAAAAAACAGAAGTTTGCAAACTGCTGAAATGTTGCTGAAAAAATCATGGTGCTGGTAACAGTTCAACAATCCGTGGCTGCTCATTCTTGCCTGTTCTTTACTCTTCCTCAAAGCAGGTTAGCATTGAAGGTGGCATTGATAAGCCTGCATGCGTGTTCAATATTTTTTCTTTCTCCCTCCCCTTTCCCCATCTCCCTTCGCTCGCTCAACCTCTTTTGTTCAGTATGTGTAACTTGAAGCTAATTTGTACTACTGGATATCTGACTGGAGCCACAGATACAGGATCTGTATTGTTCTTACTGAAACACAGCATGGAATTAACATTAAACTTAAATAAAACAAACCTAAATTAAAAATGCCAAATATTACTATGGCTTTCTTTTATATTTTAGTTATTTCAACAAGAATAACTTTCCTTTGTTGCTCATAATAGGAACACTTGGAGGAGGAGCTCTCCTACATCACTTACTCAGTCCTTCCCTGATCTGGCTGGTGCATTCCTCTCTCTTGCCCTTCCAGCATCACTCCTCATGCCGTCCAGCTTGGTGGCTGGGGAAGGGAAGTGTGTTATCCTCATGTCCACCCTGCTCAGCTGCTGTCCTAAAGTCTTCTGGGAATAATCTGCTCCGTGTAGTAGCTGAGCAGACAGGCTGGGCCTAAGAACCAAAGAGATTCAGGGGGGTCACAGGAGTCACACTCCCCCTCTCAAAACTAGTTAAGAAATGCGATGAAACAGTTTCTACAGCCACCAGCAGGTGTGTTTTGTACAAATTTATTTAGCATTGTCTGGCAGAGGTTACAGAGCAGGGACACAGCAGGGGCAGGACAGGCCCCAGCTCAGCCAGCAGAGCAGCGGGCAGGGCTGGGTGGCAGCAGCTTGGGGCAGGGCTTACCCACAGTGCCAGTGCCGGGTGAGTGCAGTGCAGGGCGGGTGGGGGGACAGGGAGGTGCAGCTGTGAGTGCAGTCAGCAGGCACCTCACAGAGCTGTCCCCCTGCAGGTCGGGTTCTGCAGGAACCGAAGGGGCTCAGCCCCACCTCTGGTCAGGAGTCAGGACTCGTGTCCCTTGGCTGGAGGGACGTGCCCCGGCCGAGGCGCTGGCAGCAGCTGCTGGGCAGGGCACTAACCCTCTCTTCCTCTGTAAGGCAGTACTGGGAGGCACCTGGATAAACACTGTGGGGCTTTACTGTGGGAACTTTCCAGTTATTGCTAAAAAGGAGAGGAGAAGCAGTGTGTGTTGTCTGAAGGTGCTGCTGGGGGCTGCGTGCGGGGGCTGTGGAGCTCCCAGACAGGCACAAGGTGGGAGGGAAGCTCGTGCACCTCCTGTGGCCGAGGACTACAGGTTTCTTTCCAGCCTGGAGCAGCGTCGGGAAGTGGCAGCCCCTGCAGTTTGTATTACTTGTGTTTGGATGTGGATATGAAGTTCCTATAGTATAAAAATATCACTATAGAGCAAGAAATGGACAGGTGACTTCAAAAAAAGGTAAGAGTCTCTGGATCCAGATCAGTGGACGGGTTATGCAATAGGTTTCTCAGGTTAATATCTTATATTCATAAGCTAAAACAATAAAAATTCCAAATCTAAAACACAAGTTTCCACATCAACTCCATTTCTTGTAGTGCATCTCTCATACTCACCTATAAAGTATTTACAGGGTTTTACTCATTTACACAATATGGCTTTAATATATTGTAACACAAAGCTTCAAAATGTCTCAGAGCAAAATTCTTCATAAAGCATTCTTTCTGAATATAAAGTTTGGCATTTCACTGATTTGGCTGACAAAGCAGCAGAGTTACTTGTTTTCTGACTGTGCATTTTGATGATGACAAGCACAAATTTTGGTCGTTTCCATCAGGGCTTAAACTCTCCCAAGAGTCAGCGCTGCCTCCAAGCCCAGCTGAACGTGTCTCGTGAGCTGTGGTTCCACAGGCAGGGTGGGCCTGTGCGTTGCCACTAAGCTAAGGAAGAGAGAGGCCTTTCTGCTGGAACTCTCACATTAAGACAAGAAAGCAAGATGTATTTTGTGGTTTTTCTGTAAGTGCAGGTCTTTGGTAACAAAATGAGCAAAGCAGGGAAGGCGGGGGGGTTTTGCTGGGAATGATGTCCAGCTGGTTTTATAGGGTGCAGATGGAGGAAAAGGTCCCGTCCTGGTGGCACCTTTTATCATCGAGAATTCAGACGAGGAGCAACCTGCAGGAGAAGAACAAGAAGCAAGAAATGCATGTTGAGAGTAAAAGATGAACCAACAAGCTCTGGAAGGTCTGTAAAGCAAACCAAAGGCTGGCTTGTAGAATGAAGCTGCTGCACCACAGCAGGTGAAGTTTGTGCTGCTGGTAAGTGGATGTTGAAAGTAAAAGATGAACCAACAAGGTCTTGAAGGTCTGTAAAGCAAACCACAGGCTGGCTTGTGGAATGAAGCTGCTGCACCACAACAGGTGAAGTTTGTGCTGCTGGTAAGTGCTGCAGCCGTGGCCTTGGTGGGAACCGAGCCGATTCTGGTGCCTTGGGAACGTGGAGGAGGCCACAGGGCTCCTACCCCCCCTTGGCTGCATTAAAACTCCCCTAGGTCTGCAGTACAGGAAGACTTTGCTGAGGAGGAGGGGGCAAAAATGGGGAAGATGTTCCTAGGTAAGGTTTGAAAAGGCAAACGAGAAAAAGATCATGGGCTGTGCTGCTTCACAGTCTGAGGAGTTACTTGGTCTGCTGTTGCTGGCAGCAGTACAGCAGCTGAGCTCCTTTGAGTGCCCTTGTGCACATCTGATCCCTGTGCAGTCCCTGGGTGCGCTGCAGAGCAAGGGGGGCCTGTGGCAGTGCCACGCTGGTGCCTTTTGCTAGGATGGGCTGTTTGGTGAAGGGCAGAGTGGGAGTGGTGGTGCTGCTGCAGCAGGGTGGGACCTCACTGACGCTGGGGGGAGCGAGGGCAGTCCGAGGGTGGTCTGCTCTGGGTTGGTTTCTTAATGACCTTTAATCTGACCATGCACACAGCAGTTGTGTGGCTGTCTCTGACTCACAGGAGGACTACAAACACAATGAGAAGGGAGGAGGATTTTTTTTTCCTTCCTGTGTGTTTTAAATGACTTTAAAATTTTATTTGTAATTGAGTATAGCAATTAAAGCCTGAATCCTGGTGGAGAGGGGAAAGAAAGTGATTGACAGGACAATCACTCCATGAGTTTGAGCAAGCCTGGCAGTCTCTGGAGACTGCAGGAAGAGAAGTGCAGTGCAGGGCTCCAGCTGGGGAAGAGGCTGGGGAGCAGGGCAGTGCCTTCAGCACTGAGGTCGTGGGGCGTGTCCCCTGGGGCAGTTTGGAGCTGCTGGAGGTGAACTGCTGCTGCTTCCCAGCCTCAGCCTGGACTCACCACTGTTAGATGGCCGTTCTTGGCTTTGGCTATGAGCAGTTCTGATCCCGATATGAAGTCGATTATTCCTTCTTTGCCTTGCCCAACCGTAAATTTTATGCTGTGAAGAGGAAAGAACAGGTTGGAGGAGCATTTTTAACCTCTCCACTAGCTCAGTTTTACCCTTTTCCTGTGTAAGTGGCTGCTTTGTACTGATGTTCAGCTGTGCTAGGTCAGCTTAGTTCAAGAACATGGAGCCTTAGTTAAGATGCATCAGGTATCTTGATGCCATACAGGGTTTTTTTCTGTAGCTCTTGACTGCTGAAACAGAGCTCTCTTAAGAACCAACACCAGAAAGCCTGGGCAGCTCCTGAGAGGGGCTTGGCTTCACTCACCTGCCCTGGTTGATGTTGACATTATTGACTTTGTCTGCCTGCATGGCTGTTTTTGTGAGTGTCTCGATCACATGGTCACTCTGAAGTACAACATCTCCCTGGCAGGGAAGAGAGGCAGTGGTTAATGGTTGTTTGTACACTGTCAGTACACCAAAATGATCATGCTATAATTAACAGGGACAGAACCCTCTCCAGAGCTTAGCATGGAGAACACCTCTCCAAGCAGACCAAGCTTGGAGATCTCTGTGGTGGGTCACGCTGCACCTATGGCAGCTGATTTATTACAAAGTACCAGTAGCAGGGACAAGGGACAGCCCCAGTCCTGCTGGTGAATGAGCCACTGGTGAGCCCCACCTGTGAGCACAAGTTAATGGAACTGAAAAGCTACTTAGAGCTGGCACAAAATTAATGACTTAAATGTCACCATGTGTGTGCCCTCCCCTCTGCCCCCAGCTGGATCTTCTGCTCCTTGTGCTGTTAAAATCTCTTCTAGAAGTGGTGGAGTCCCACTACCTTCTGTTTGTTGTCCTCACAGTGCACGTGCAGCACGAACAGGTTATCACTCAGGCTGCTGACAGAGATCCCTGCAACACAGAACAGGCACTTGGCACCTGGCACAACACCACCCCCCTTCCTGCTGTGCCAGAGCCTGTCCCAGGCAGGCAGCAGCTGGGGTCTCCACAGAGACACCCGGACCCACACCCACTCCCTGGCCCCTCAGTCCCTGCAGAGCCAGCCCTGAGCTCTGAGTTCAGTGTTCCTGCTCCTGGGGCCAGCAGTGCCCTCAGCCATCCTGGGGGACAGGGCTCAGCCTCTGCCCAGAGCTGCTGAGTGAAAGAAATCCTCTCCCTGGGGCAGGGGGCAGGGGTTAGTTAGGAGCACTGTGCTCCCTCTCAGGAGTGTCTGTTTATTCAGGGGTTGGTTTTGGATCTTGTTTAATATCTTGACAGTAGACACCAACTGGATCAGCTACTGAAATGGAGCTAGCCCAGCCCCAGCCACAGTGAATGTACATCTCTGCTGTAATCATGTCTCCTGGGAGTCACAGGGCCCCAAATTAGTGTTGCCCATGGAAACCACTTCACACGGTGACAGTTACAAATGCAGTGGTTGCATTGGGCTAACATCAAAATGATTAGCACCAAAACTGGCTGTAAGGAGGCACTGGAGGTGAGCTGGAGCTGAGGCTGGGAGGTGAGAGGTTTCCCACAAAGCCAAGCAGTGACTACAATGCTTGGACAATGCCAGACAGACTCAGTGGCTTTGTCCTCTCGGTCCATGTCAAATATTTAGAGGGCTGAAAACTGCAGCAGTGTTCCAAGGAGCTGCTGAGTAATGGTGCAACTCCCCTGTGCAGAGACATGCAACGGGGGAATGACTTGGGATGGGTCTTGGGGGAGATGAGTAATTTTTGTGATATTTCATGCAGTTTAATTTTAGAAAAGCTCAGTTTCAAGATATTACAGATTTAAAATGTCTGTCAGTGTCAGTTGTTATTGTCTGGGCCAAAGACAAGCTGGTCACTGTTATCTACTGCCCTGTGCCAGGGTGCAGCCCCAGGCAGGCTGCCCCTCCTACCTGTCAGGTTGCCGTAGTCGATGCGCTGCTTGATCTTGGCCTCCTCCACGATGAGGGCGGCGCGCTGGGTGAGCAGCAGCTGCCGCGCCCGCGCCTTGTACCCCTTCCGGTCGTACTTCACCACGGGCACTGCGTACTGAGGGGGACAGCTCTGAGCACCCAGCCCTGCCCTCGCCAGCTGCCTGCCCCCTGCCCCCCCGGGCAGCCTGCAGGGCACTGACTGCTGCAGCCCTTCCCACCCCGAACCGACATCGTTAAACCTGCCCCCATCTCCAAGTGGTATTTCTGACCACAGGCTATGCTCTAAGGTAGGACAAGCTTCAGAGACTGTAAAATTATTGCTGTGTTTTCTTCAGAACTCTGATATTCTGCTGAATAACACCAGAAGCTTAACAGAATCTCAGGACCCATATCTCACCTTAATTGCTTCACTTTCTAAAGCCTGAAGGATTTTGGAATTTATCTCTTCGTTACCTATATTAAAACCAAAGAGGTGGGGGTCAGAGAAATTTCTAGCAAGAAAAAAAAAGCAGATGAATCCCCCCCCTTCCTCTTAAACTTTTCAACACCTACTCACCAAGTCGAGTGTTGATGAAGAGTCTGGGAACACTCTGAGGGTAATTGTCTTTTTTACCCTTAAAAAGCTCACTGGCAATTACTTTTTGTTCCAACTGCAAGGATAAAAGATATATTCTTGTTTAGTGTAAAGTGTCTCCTTAATAAAAAGATACATTTGTCTGAAAAAGAGATTGCTCCCTTTTTGGTTTTCAGCAGTCAGCAGCTATTTCTGACCTCCTGAATCATAATAGTTGCAAAATTGCCCAAAATATTCCATATGTCTGTTACATTTTTAACAACTACCCTATCTTTGGGGTAGAAAAATTCCTTCTTTTCTCCCCTTTAATCTCAAAAGTATGCATCATATTTCCTTTTTTATCCAGACATGGCATTTAGTCACTGGATTTGGATAACAGCCAAGTTTAAAATGTCTCAGAGGGTGTTTTTTTTTGTAAAATACAATAATGACTAGTATTTTATTACATATGGTACAAGAATAATAATGCAGCTTCTTATATTTTTTTTATCTTACAGAGGAAGAGTAGCAGCCTTTCTGTATAGAAATTACACAGGGACGTGGATTTATAACACTGTTTAAACAACAGGTATTGAAATAGGTACAGAATGGCTTTTCTTTTATTCTATGCACATTCTAGTCTTTTAGGTTTTTGTCTCTCTACCTAAAAATAATAAATCCTAGTGATCTTGTTAAATGAATAACACAGTGATTGAAGAGCTCCTCCACCTCACCACTGCCTCTGTTCCCTTGTCCTTCCATCCAGCTCCTCCCTTCCTTAATTTCTTACATTAAAGAGAAAAATTTCTTTAGATTAAAATATCAAGTTGCCTCGTACCTGCTGCTTCCACTCGGGGCTGATTCTCTTGCAGTAGGTCCAGACCATGTTCTGCATGCAGAGCTGGCGCAGGAGCTGGGATGCCTGAGGGAGAAATCCCACAGTGAATGAAAATCACTCAAAATTACTGACAGACCCATTCAGCCAGTGAAGGCTGATGAGAAGCAACTGCAGAAAATGCATTCCTGAATTAAAATGTTGTTTCCTTACTGAGATTTAAATAATAGGAAGTTTATTTTCCACCTTTCTAAGAGAGTTTCCCCTGCACCATTCTCCCATGGCTACCAGGAGCACTCACTACCCTGCTGTGCCCTTCCTTGCTTCCAGCTGGACCTGCAATCCAAACAAACAAGGACCCTTGGACAAGACAACTGGGACTTGCTGCAGTTACTTTGTTTAGATCTGGTAGAAACCCAATTCTGCCAGGTGCACAATAACAATGGCAGTAGTGGGAGTTTAATATGTTCTTCACAGGCATCCACACTGTCACTGCAGCCCATTTAACTGCCCAGGGGGAACGAACTTTGTCCAGAGAAAAAGGGAAGAAAGTTTTAGAAATAGATGAGAAAAAAAACAGAAGAAAATGGTGCTGCCACAGCACCACACTCAAGAACTTTCAGTACTATAACTAATGATTTTACATACATGCTAATTATACCTATGTGATGCCACCTGAATTATTCCTACTGGGAGAGATGCTAACGCAAGGTGGAACTTCAGCACCTGGGTTGTTCCTCTCTGGCAGCAGGAGGGTCCCCGTGGGCTCTGGTGGCCCGTGGGCTCTGGTGCCTACCTCGCAGAGTGAGGGAGGGGGAGTTGGCCACGACTTGTCCAGAACATTCTTTGGGAGGTGCCGTTTGAGGTTCATCAGGAAGGAGAAGCGGATGTAGTCGAGGAAATACTCGTTCTCCGGGCAGCGGGGGTGGTTCCGGTAAATAAAGCCCTTAATGAACCTGGGGGAGAGGAAAAGTATATTAGAGAGCTGATCCAAGTTAGTGGTACTTAGAGGTCTCCTCCAAGCCAACCATTTTATGGGCTTTATTTAATAGTTGTGATTTATTACAGCTGGGGACGTTCAAGATCAGGCTGGATGAGGCTCTGAGTAGCTTGATCTAGTTGGAGATGTCCCTGCTTATGGCAGGGGGGGTGGACTAGATGACCTTTAGAGGCCCCCTCCAGCCCAGACATTCTGTGATTCTATGATTTATAAAACCCCTCTGCTGCTGTAGTGACAAGAAAGTACATTCTTATCACCTTGTGGCTAAGAAATAAGTACCCACGTGATGATGGCTTTGGGTTATTCTTCACGCACCTTCTGATGGTCTCCACTGCCCACTTCTTCTTGGCAGCTTTTCGGCGCCCCAAGGTCCCACGCCACCAGGACTGGATCACTATTGCTAGAAAGAACAGTGCAAAATCTTCCTAAGTGAGCTCTTTCCTACCAGTATTGACTCCCTACAAAACTGGCAACAACAATGAACAGCCTTCAAATGTGGCATACAGGAAATAATCCAGTTTAAGTCCTTAGCAACACGACACAATGGACACATGTCAATAAAAAGCACCAGGAGATGGGAACTGCTGCTTGGGGGCTGCTGGGTGGACGAGAGGTAAGTCTGCTGCTCTTGCTCAGAGGCTAAAGGTGGAAGGATCAACATCTTCCACTTCCAGCAAGGCTTTGGGAATGCTCCTTCTTGCACATCAAACTCAAGCTGTCTCTGACAGGGACAGACTCTTCCAACAGTGCAGTTACACCCAGCACTGCAGTTTCCTCTCCCTCTTACCTGAGCGTTTCATGTGCAGGAATTTCTTCCGATGGTAGAAGCCTCTCCACGTGGCCTGCATTTTTGTTGCTGAAATTGCAAGAAAAAAGGCAATTTGAAATGGTCACCAAGCAGATTTTAGTAACAAAAGGTTCAGCTTCTTAAAAACCCCACCCTGAACAAAGAGGAAAAAAAAAAATAATTGGAAGACAGACAGCTAACTGTCCACAAAGCTCCTGCAGTGTGCCTGACTCACCCAGACTCTGCTTCCTCACTTCCAGAGCATCTTCTGTTGCAAACAAGGTCTTGGGAAAACGGATAAAAATCTTTGTTCTACAAATAGAAATGCAGAATTACATTTAACATGCTGGAGAAGTTTGCTCCCTGCCCTTGGCATCCCCTTTGGGAGCTCTAATCTTCTCACCCACTAGACAGAGAAGCCTTAAAAGCACTGGCAGAGATGTCCAGTGACTCATAATCTCAGATTAAGAGAACTAACCGTCCCATTTTGTATTCCTCCTGCTTGTAGCCCAGGTGCTTCACCAGCACAGCCACGCCGTCGTGGGGCCGCCCGTCCCAGGTGGGCCACGTTTCTGGACAAAGGGATTTGTACCTGCAAATCAACAGCAGAGGCCATCTCAGGGAGAGCAGCCCAGTCCTCTGGCCCCGCGGGAAGGGCCGTGCTCCTCACTCCCTCAGGAAAGCGCATTTGAGGCGGCAGAGCTGTTCAGAACAGCTCCTCAGCCCCTGTGGGACCAAGAGCAGGGGAGGGAGCAGCAGGGAGAGGCAAGTCCAAGGTCCTCCCACCTCTGCAGGAACACTTCGTATTTTCGGCGGTAGGCGAAGCCGGCCCTGCGCACCCGCAGGTTCTCCATCAGCCCCAGGTACTTCACCTGGTGCCGGATGATCACCTCATCGAATCGATCTGCAGAGGGCACGGAAACAGAAACGTGGTCAATGGGCAGCTGTCCCTCCACCTGCAGGAGGGGAACGCTCTGTTCTGGGTTCTGTCTCACACAGTTACCTTCAGCCTCTAACCCATCCTCACTGTGCAAGTCTTGCTCATCTTTGTGTCTCCTGTCTTCCACCCCACACCTTTAATACACCTTTATATCTAATTCCAAAGGAAGCTTTCCTTCTATGCATACAGGGAGAAGGAATGAGGGAGAATAAAGGTCATTGAAGGGAAGTTACAAAAATTAACAATTCCTCACTTTAAACATGACCCTTCTCCACCCAGACCAGTTCTCTCATTCTGATTTCTGGCTGCTGGTACTGCCACCACCTCCCTACAAGCAGCTCTGGCACAGACCCCAGATGAAAAAAAAAAAATTTGAGGTCCTTTCTGTGCCTCCCTAACTGGGATCTAGCAGGCTATATATAGATGTCATAGAAAAAAAAAAGAGGAAGAGTGCCCAGGGTCATACCAGCCTGTTTAGCATCGTTAGGTTTAATGCAGCGAATGTAGGAGGGTTCCTTGGACATCAGAATTTCCATGAGCTTGGAGAGGCTGTTTTTAAACTGCGTTGCTGCCTAGAAGAAAAGAAAAGAATCATGTATGAAGCGATGACTTGCAGCTGGTAGTTGTGGCTGCAGAACAGAGCTGTCTCCCAGCTTAAAATGTGAAGCTTGCATTCAGATGACCATGTTAGACAGGATGTGTCTTTTTTGACAAGAGGCAGCAGTCCCAATTCCACCCAGCACTCGTGTTCCTACCGTTTCAGGTCTCTTTTTGTCCGTCAGCTCTGTCCTGTCAAAGCACTGGTTTATGATGGGATTCTCAGAGTTGCACATGGTCTGCAGAGAGAGACATTTTCAGAGATAAAGTACAGAGTATTCTTCAGAGAACTAGCAAAGAAACATGGGACAAAACTGTTTAGCTTTTTTTTTAATTTTCTTTTGCTTTTTAATAATAAAAATGAACTTTGGGCACCTCAGTTTGCCTTTTCATAGTGCAGCCCCATGGACACATATTCTCCAGGTGGAGTGCAGAAGAATCTTTTCCATCAGGTGCCTTCAGAGAACTAGCAAAGAAACATGGGACAAAACTGTTTGTTTGGCATTTTTGCTTAATTTTCTTTTACTTTTTAATAATAAAATGAACTTTGGGCACCTCAGTTTGCCTTTTCATAGTGCAGCCCCATGGACACATATTCTCCAGGTGGAGTGCAGAAGAATCTTTTCCCTCAGGTGCCCACCCCATTTTAAACCCAGCTCCTTGTTCTGCTGAGTACTGGAAATGTCCTCTATCCACACTCACCTCCTTCAGGTTCCGAAAGAGAAGGTCATTGTTTTTATCTAGAAAACCTGGAAGAGAAAGAAACCACTCAGGCTGCCACTGCTGTCCCACAAGAGCTTCACAACAAAGCAGGAATTTGAGACAGGAAATTAATCTGGTTAATCAAATGGTGTGAGGACATATTCCATGCCCAGATGTTTCTTTGCTCTGTAGTGAAGCTGGTCTAACTCCAAGGGCAGAGGGACAGCAGTGCTGGTGCAGACACTCACCTGCAACACTGTAGGTGACATCCCCAGCATAGTGCAGAAGCCGAAACTCCTCCCGCCCCAGGGACTTGCGAGTCTTTTGGTCAGCAAGTTTGTGCCTGGAAAAAGGGAAGAAACTTCCTGAGAAACAAGCACTTGTCTTCTGGGAGGATTCACTCCATAAAGCACTACGGTATTGGATTCCAGACTGGGACTAGGTGGGCAAAGAAGGGAGGTGGGGAATGAATCTGACTTGGTGATTTTTCAAGACCAAAAGTAAATTAAAAGTTATCTACCAGCAAATCATACAAATGTCATAAACTCTATTTAGGTTTATTTCAAATGGATGAACTTTCAGCTTCCTGGTGAGGTTGTGGAGTGGTTCTGTGTGCACAGGAAACTAGAGGAGAGGCAGTGGAGGTGCTGGCAGCTCTTGGGAGGTGCCTCACAGCCCCTGTCCTGAGCGCAAGCAGAGCGTTCGGTAGGAATAAAGAAGTATTTGGAGCTCCAAAAACTAAAGTCAACAATCTGAAAGGTGAAACATGGAATTCACACCCGTTGGACAGGAGCAGTGGCAGTATGGTAACCAGAGCCAGAGGAGGATATCAATGTCCTCTGGAAGTGGGTGGGCCAAAGGTGAGATAGTGCAACATAAACCTGTTTCAAAAGTGCCAGCACTGCTTAATCAGTCTAGTGCATATACACCTCTGAACACTGCCTGTATCAGTACAGTCCTGCTCCATGTTCTAGCTACTCCTAGGCCTGTCACCAGTCATGGCCCTCACTGCCAGGGAATGATCTGGCCTCATACTCCAGAGAGTCTGTCACACATGACATAGGAGGCCAGATTTTCAAGAGCCAAGAAGCTGCAAGCCTGCAAATTCCTTGGACATCCTAGCAGCAGGAGGCCAGGAAGAGATACACTTGCTTATTCTTTATTATCTCAACTCCTGATCTCTCTGCAAAAGGAAACATGACTGTCTTTTCTGTGGGACTTCACATACCTTGGATGTTGCTGCCATATCACAATAGGTTAAAATGTTCTCTGGGAATAATTAAAGCTCCAGGCTCTACCACACACTTGGAACCTACCAGTGTAACTGCCCTCAGCTATGGGAGCACTCACGTGACAAAATGAGGGTGGTTCTTTACAGTTTCCTCCAGTTTCTCCAAGAATGTTGTATCTGTGGCATCCCCAGGTCTCAGACACTCTTCATCCTACAAACGCACACATTCCAGTACTGATTTCATAGAATCACAGAATTATTAAGGTTAGAGAAGACCTGTAAGATCATTAAGTCCAAACATTTCTCACTGTGCTGCTCAGAGCACAGGCCAGCACTGTCTCACTGACACACCACCCAGTCTGACCTTTTGGCTGTTTAACAGGTAAGGCAGCTTTTAGTTCAACAAATCAAGAATTGTTGAGCTGGAAAGGAAAACATTTTCCTTCTTTCAGGCTGGCTGGACTGGAACCTTCTTTCCCAAGAACAGATGGAGGCAATACAAAATTATTTTTCACAGCATCACTTCTCAGTGTATCATAACTCTTCCTATCTACTCAAATAATCCTAATAAAAGCTCAACATTTTTTTTCCTGTGTTGTTCTCCTCCTCGTCCACTGCACTGCCCCAGATTTTCAATTTAAAAAGGTACAGTCAACTCACCAGAATAGAAATGATGCCTTTGAACTTCTCTTCCACCAAATCACAGATTATTTTGTTATTGAAATACTGAACTGGTTCCCACTACAAAGACAAGAAATCACACTTGGGTGAAAACAAATCTAGACCGAAAAAAAAAACAAACCATGAAAATTGCTGAGTGTTTCAGAGAGCATCTTACTTATCTGTCAAACTTGAAACCAAGCTTTTCACTCATCTTTAAAAAGCATGGTTTTCCCTCAGAGGAAGATTGAAGGAGGTGCTACTAAAGGAGGACAGTGGAAGAGATGATAGTGGCTCTTACCGCAATCCCTTCTGACTCGTACTCCTCTTGTTCTGACTTTAGTGTGAGCTCGATGAAGAGCTGCTGCAATTTTTCATTACAATAATTAATACAAAATTGCTCAAAGCTGCAAATGAAAATCAGAAAAATAATCACTCACACTGTACCACAAGTAAAAGGGGCTATAATCAGTGGGCAGCAGCATGAATAGACCCCTCTGCAAATCACGAGATTTTGAGAAATGTTTATTTACAGAATGTATAAATCTAGTAAGTTTAGACTTAGTGGAGCTCAGGAAAGAGTTCCAGAAGAAGGGGAAAATGAACGTGAAGGGTGGAACACAAGCAAACACGAAACTTTTAAGAAGGGCCCAATAATATTGCAAATTTGAGGGTCTCAGTTCATTGGTATCTGCCAGAGCCATGTACCAGACTGGCACAGCTGGAGTTTTACAGTGGTGGTTTCCCACCCACGCCACCATGGAAAGATGCCACAACAGCCACCACTGTGCTGGACAAAGGCACGGTTGAAGCTGTCACATGAATATGCCCCCCAAAGACAACAGTCTCTGTAAAACACCAGGAACACTGACAGCTGGAAATGCTATTAGCTGGGTGCCCCTGTGATTATCTGTTATTCAACTGATTTCCTCAAGTTGAAACGTCATCTCTTTCTCTAAGAGAACCAGGGATGGCACAGTGCCTTCTTTCACAACAGACCATAATGAATGAAGTCATGCAGAGTTTACTCAAAACTCAAACACACTGACTGAAACAAACCTGTTGTGCTGGAAAACCTCAAACCCATAGATATCAAGCAATCCTATAACAGTTGTACTTCTCCAGCCTGGAAACTCTCCTTCCTGTAAAAGGGCAAAAAATAAATGCTGATAGATACAAATAAATGTTGATACATACTCATAGCAACTCCTTACCTTCCTCTTAATGGAAAACTCATTTAGAGAGCACAATACAGCACGGGACTGACCATTCTCTGCTCTGCAGCTAAAAGATTTGAAACTTCCTTTCTTGCAACAAACAAAAGGTTCATTTACCTTGTAAGCAAGAGACTTGTTCACTTTGTTGACCAGCCAGGAGAAGGTGCGGCCGTAGATGGCCTTGGCGAGCGCGTCCCTCGCGTAGGCTGCCTGCTCCAGGTTCAGAGGACTGATGAGCTGGGTGCAGGAGGAGAAAAGCCCTTGGAGAGCCATCCCACTGAGGGATTAAGCTTCCCTGTTGTTAATAAACACCCGCTCAATGGCATCCTGCCTGGGCTCTGCTCATGTCACTGTCTCCCAGCTGCACAGGCTGCAAGTCACCAGGAGTCGCCTGTGGGACTCCTGTGCTGACAACCTCCTTTGACAAGTGAGAAGCAAACTGTCTGGTTCTGGTAGGAGAACTGTCGGTCTGTTGCCAGCTTGATTTAATTCCATGTGTCTCCCAAATCCCCAGTTCATGTTCTTACCTCTTCCCCCTTTGCTATGATCTTCTTGTGGATCAATGCATCTCGAAGCACAGAGCCCTCAACTGCTAGAAGCTGCAAAGCAGTAGAACACTGAATTAATTTATGAAGCAGCACGTGCGACTTATTTGTACTACTTTTAAGACACCAGAAAGGCTAGTTCCTAAAATCACAAGCCAGTGGAACAACCCTTTATTTCCCATTCACACTGCAGGACTTTTGCAGCATCAGTCCTTCCCTTTCCTCCTGCACATCACCTCCCTTCTGGCAATGATAACCTCACAAATAAATTGGCTGGATTGCTGTGGCACGAAAGACTTAACTAAGCAAAGCCACAAGGGTTCTGCTTTCTTAAAAACTCTTCTCCAGAGTAGGCCTATTCCTAACCCACTGCCTGCAGGCAGAAACGTCAAGTCATAGAATCATAGAATTGTTCTGGTTGGAAGAGCTCCTTAAGATCCATTAACTCCAACCACCAACCCAGCACTGCCAGGTCTCCACTAACCCATGTCCCTCAGCACCACACCTATGTGGCTTTTCAATCCCTCCAGGGATGGGGACTCCTGGGCCAGGCCTTGACAACCATGGTGAGGAAGAATTTTTCCTCATGTCCAAGCTAAACCTCCCCTGGCACAACCTGAGGCTGCTTCCTCTTGTCCTGTCTCTTGTTCCTTGAAAGAGAGACCCACCCCCACCTGGCTGCAACCTCCCTTCAGGGAATTATAGCATGAGAAGGTCTCCCCTGAGCTTGCTTTTCTCCAGGCTTAGCAATCCCAGTTGATGGCAGATAAAGTTGTCAAATAAAGGGTTGTAATCTTAATATTTGCATTTTATTTAGGTAAAAGAAAAGTAAATCTATGAAAACTTTGAGATCATATTCTAAAATTATATGATGGCACCAGATTCAAAGTAAGGAAACCTCTCCAACTGATCTTTAATGTAGTCTATCTCTGCGTGGTGATACTCACCCTAGCCAAGTATTTAATCTGATTCTCTGTAGTGACCTGAGCGTTCCCCTGCTCGTCGGCAGCAAACTGCACGTTCCCCAGGTGCAGAACACTAGCCACAATGCTCAGCAGATCCTAGGGGGGGAGCAATGGGCAGAAACAGGATGATGAAAGGAACACCCAGTGAGATTGTTGTGTTAACATTTCATGAGAAGGGTTGCCTTTGGTCAGAAATAACAAATCAAAGGAGAAAATGCCTCCTTAGGAGTAGGAAGACCAGCTGTGCTGTCAGGCATTACTCACCTCCACCTCGTTGTCATTGAAGCTGATAATGGACAGGGCTCTTCGTACAATCTTCCAATCATTTTTATCATTGATGGAACTGACCCTTGCACAGTGACCCTAAAAAGGCAGAGTTTGATATCAGTAAGTATATCATTGTCAAAGATATATTACTTCTGCCAGGTGTTTCTTATCACAGTAGTCATCTCAGTGTTATTTTTAAAGTGAGGGAAGGAAACTACAAAGTCAACTGAGAATGTATCAGTCCTATAAAATACAACAATATTTTAGGAATGACCAGTTAAGGCATACCTTTACTAAGTAGTGATACTGTTGTGGGCTCTTTTCGAGGCCCAGCCTTCGCAGTAAGTCCTCTTCCCCTCCCTCTAGCAGCTGGTAGAAAATGTGGAAGTTCCTTTCTCCATGATTCTGGTGCACAACTCGGGATTTCTCCAGGAGGTAGTTCAAGATGTGGCCCCCGACAGGAGCTCCCTGAATCAAACCAGATACATTGAAATAGTTCATCAACATAGAGGAAAATATTTCTGCTTCTTGGTGGTCTATTCAAAGACAAACACAATTAAAAATGATAGCTGTCAGACAGAAAATTATCTGTTTTGTATCACTACCTCCATTTCAGCTAAAAGAGAGTGGTAATTTGAGTTTTGAAGTCTATGCAAACTGAGCTATGGAGTGACAGTAAAACACCATTCTACAGATCACAGCTACAACACGTGCTGAATGGGATCCTGACTTGTGCAAAACTCCTTCTTGGAAGGAATTTAATACAAAAGAAAAGCAACAAAACTGAGCGTGCAGGGATTACACACTGAGATGTTTCAATGACTGCAGTATGTTGAGCTACTCAGTTCTTGCCCTATGCTTATCTTCATAGTGTGGGGCAATTTGGGTCAGAATCGAAACAAACACTACACAAAGTCACACAGGACAGAGACCATCTTAAGATCACAGCTGGAGGATGCAGGTTTTGTCTGGGAGCATCCACTTGCATGGTACACATACACCCCAGAACTAAGAGGGTTTAATCTCACTGTCCCCTTAACTAGAGAAAGGAGGGATGAAAGACAGGGAGGCATGTACTATAAAATCCTCTGGGACCAAAATTTGCTACCACAGACTCTGCTTATGCTGCTGTCAAGGGAATATGAAGCAATCGCTCCACGCACACATCAGTATGAGGCAGCACAAGCCCCAGAGCCCTATAACCAGGACCAGTTCTGAAGTACAAATCAGATTTTAAGTTACCCTGTAATCAAACTGCACATCCATGTATTTCCCAAATCGACTGGAGTTGTCATTCCTAAGGGTTTTTGCATTTCCAAAGGCCTGGAATGAAAATCATTAGAGAAAAATAAGGAAGTGTGCAATAAGAATATTTATAAATACTTCAGTGAAGCTGCCAGTTGTTTATTTACAGCCATTAAAGTCTGAGTTTGTCCTTTTTGCAAGGCCAACCACAAAGGAGCCTGACTGCTCCCCAAATCCTAATGCTGCTCTTTAGACCCAGGGCAAGCACTACAGATGGAACGTGCCTCTGAAAACAATTCCATTTCTTCTAGCAGGCTTCTGTTCATGCCAGTTCACCACTGACAACATATCATGTCTGAGCCTCTTTTCAAAGCTTCCTCTTTCACCACAGCTATTTGTGAGCTCTGCTCACAGTGGGCACTATCCCACCAGACCTCACCTGCCAGGCTTTCCCCTCCCTCAACGAGCACCCTCCTGGGCAGGCAGCACTTGCTTGAGTACAGAGCAGAAATAGCCAAGGGAACTCCAAAGGCAGCTCGGGGCTGGACACTAGAGGACACCACAGCACTAGAAAATGCACCCACAAGTGGATTTGTCAGCGGATGTGTCCCCTTCGGGCTTTGCAAACCTATGCAGGGCACCAGGGCCCTTCCCATGCCCCAGGCAGCTCTGCCCAGGCCCCACTCCTCCAGAGCCACTCCCGGAGTGCTGGAAAGGGCCCCGCCAGCTCGGCAGCAGGCAGCCCTCTCCTTGGCTGGGAAGCAGAGTGGGATTCCCCCGTGTGCAGCACAAACGACATGCATTGAGGCCACAAGCCAGCGCTCCCAGGACACCAGATCCCAGCGGGGTCCAGCTGCCCACACCCCGCTGGAGAATGTGTGTGCGGTCACCGCCAGGCTTCCCTGCCCCGGGCTCTAGGGTTACCTCCAGGACGGGATTGGACTGTAAGAGGCGATCCTTCACTGTCTCCACCTGCTGGCTGGCTGGGCAGGTCACGGCGTAGTACTGCAGGATCTTCTTGGTGGCCTCTGTCTTGCCGGCGCCGCTCTCCCCGGAGATGAGGATGCACTGGTCCCTCCGCTCCGTGCGCAGGGAGCGGTACGAGTTGTCGGCAATGGCATAGCTGCGGGGCAACCAGACCCGGGCAGCAGGTTACCTCCACGAGCAAAGGGCTGAGACACCTCTGCTGAGACTACCCCCCCGTGCCCACTCCTAGCAGAGACCCCTCAGGAAGAGCTATTGGTCTGCAGGGTTGGCACGAGCGTATCGCATCTGCACGCTGGTGATGGCCCAGCAGACTGACTCCTCTACACACATCTCACCCGTGGGGCCAAGTTGCTGCAGGGTGGTAACACAAACTTACCAAATTCCTTCTAAAAACTGTTCTTTAACTCCCTAATGAGCAGAGTTTCTCCAGAAGACAACTAAATGGTGCAGATAAACTTTCTTTTTTAAATATATGTGACCTCTCAACATTGGTCCTGCAGGGCAAAAAAGCTTTACATTGAGGAAATGTCTTGTTTTCTATCAATCTTTATTCTAGTTTATATTTTAAGTGATGACACACTCAGAAGGTCACAATTGCACCTTGCTATCTGGGTGGCTCCTATAATGTAGCTCCAGAAGCCTCTTGCAGCTTCTCTTGGATGGTAGGAAGAATGGGACAAGCCAGCACAGACTAACAAGATCCTGCAGGGTACAGAAGCTCCCATCCAGCCCAGGCCAAGCACTACCCCAAACCCCAGTCAGCTCCTCCTGCCTGCATACAGCCAGGGTTTATTGCTGCTGGCCCCGGAGCCCTGCTGCTTTGCTGCTTTTTTTCCCTCTCTTTTCCTCCCCACAACACACCAGACAACATCTGATACCAAGAATCACATACACACACTTTTACACCACCAGAGAGCAGGAGAAGGAGCCTGGCCATGGTGGCAACTGCTTACAGAGGGAGAGAGGAAAAGAAGGACCAGGTAGATGCAATGAAAGAGGAGAAGAGAAAAGAGGAGCATTAGCCCTTCACAATGCACTTGTATAAGACGACCTCCATAACAACATTTTCATCTATCCCACATGTGGTGGCAAAGAGATATCTTGTCTTCAGACACTTGACAACCTTTTAGTGGCTTTGCTTTTTGGTTTTCCCCTTGAACTCTCATGCTGTGAAATTAATTAGAAACAATAATAGCAAAATAACCACCGAGGCCTTCTCAAGTCTATTAATACTTGGTGCTAAGGCAACACCAACGAGCTACTTAGCAACACAACTGCACACACACACCACTGAAGTCATCAAGTCCATCTCTTCCCATCCAAATTCCATCTCTGGAGTATTTTGAAAACAGTTGAATAAATGCAAATTTAACTTAAATTTTAAAAGCTCCCTCTAGACTGCTTGCCTTTCATTGGGTGATTTTCTAGTGCTCTCAGTCCTGTTTGTAGCCACCATCTCTGAACCCCCTGGCAGGCTGTGAACAGGACAGGATGTGACAGATCCCTCTGGGAAGGATGCTGTGTTCCAAGCCCAAGGGGATAACTTTTCTCTTTTCAATGACCACATGCAATGCACTTCCTGGAGAACCCAACACTCAGACCTAGACTTGCAGTATTTAGACACTGAAATAGCCATCTTGAAGTATTTTGCCTTTCTAGAACCAGTTTAGAATATGAGAAAGAGGAAAAAAGAAATCTGCAATACTGTAAAAGGAGAAGCACAGAGTATTATACTACAGAGCCCTTCAGTGTTCCTCAGAATATATAAAAAATGCATAAATAATCAGATAATGTAATGTAAATAATAAAATGTTTTTAAATGGAATGCTAAAAGAGTGAACAAAACCCACTGTTTTCCCAGTTGGAGCAGCACTGGTGCTCTGTACTGCAGTTTCAAGGCTTTTCTTATGAGCTGCACGTTTCACAGTTTTTTATGGGACTAGTTAAAACAAGAAAAGACAATCTAAGAAATACCCAGTTACTTCTGTGATTTAAGTCACTTTATGTAGCATGCCCATGAATTAAAGGGTATCTCCTCAGCACCCCACGTTACACATTAGCAGTGTGGCCCTGCTCAGTCCTGCACCTACTGCACACAAACAGAAACATAGCCACAGTCACAACGATTTTCCAGAGTCACAAAATTCCCAGCTAAGGACAGAGGAGCCCTTGAAAATGCCCTGATCCCAGGCAAAAGGCTGCATCTAAGCCAGGTCTGCCTGGAAGGCAGGACTGAAGGGAATGGGTGCAGCAACAACAATTTGCAGGCAAGAGGCTGAGGGTGATGCTGGGGAGCCCATGGCCAGGGCTGCTGCCCCCTCACCCACAACAGCCCGATGCTGATTTAAGCCCCTGGCAGTCACCTTCTTGAGGCATCTGCACACAGACACAACTACTGACACTTCTACCTGAAGGGGAGAACTTAGCAGGTTTGAATGCAGGTTTTTTCAAGGTTTAATCATCCCCCATATAGGTCCACACAAAAAGCCTGGACCTCTATAAAAATCACACTTCTACCATAACGAATGCAACTTCAAGCGTTCAGACTTCCCCAAGCAATGGTGTTTCTCTCCCTCTCTGTGCTTGCAGCACATTCTGTTTTGCTTACTCTCCTGGGCTATGTGCCAGTAATAAGAAACAATCCAAATAGTTTGCTCAAAAATAATATCATTTACTCTTCCAAGAACTTTGAAAAAAAAAAAAGCCACCACAAAAAAAAATCCTCCAAGAGGTGCTCAGAATATGGCCCACGGTCCTGGAAGAAAACATTTTGGAGCCAAATATCCTCAGCTCTCAGTCATCTTTTTCTTGCAGTCTGACAAAAAAAACATTCAAAAGCTTTCAAAAATAACTTTAAACCTCACTTTTTTCTTTTTTTTTTTTTTAATGGGAAATTGGGAACGCTCACCAGGCCAGACCATGTAAATAAATACATTCCTTGTTCCAGCAGGCTGACGGTATCCTAGCAACAAGGGAAATACCAGATAAATATTGGTCAGGCAGTAACAGCAGAGGTAGGAAAGAGACCACCAGACATCCAGACACACTCTCTCCCCTAGTTAGCCCTACGCCGAGCGAGCGACGCAGCAGCAGGGGAAACTCACAGCCTGGACACGCAGACCCCAAGTAACCCTGGAACAATGAACTCCTGTCCTGCCAGGGCTGGGTAAGCAGCTCTGTTCCTCCAGCCAGGAAGGAACCAACTCCCTTTCCAAATACTGCTCTTGCAAAGGCAACTCATCCTCTTTGGAGAGAGGAACAGGAATAGAAAGAGCCGCACACCACACCCTCCAAAGGAGCCTTTATAGCCTTTTTGGTGCTGCATCTGGGACGAGGAGAGGTCCCATTTGCTTGTTTTCACATGTCATTATTGCACAGGCCTGCGTGGGAATGGCACAGACTGCACTGTATAGCCACAGGCCACTCACAGGTGAGGAGAAACTTCATAGAAGCTGACACCGCGGTATCGCTCCATGTTCTGTTTACTGTAGATTTCCAGCTCCTTGTATGGATTAACAGACACCAGAACCGAGCCAATGTATGTCTGAAAAAGAGAACACAAAGCAGAGAGGTTGCAGAGGGTCTGGCAGCTGATTCTCTGAGACTGCTCTGAAGGCCATGTGCTGTTGAGAAGGGCTGCCCGCCCTGGTGTACTGGGGATGCTGCTGAGGGCTTCCAAAGAGGCCAAGGGTGCTGACAAAGCGACCTCTTAGCACAGTGAGAATGACTTTGCAGGAGTTATGTGAGACATGTTATCTATCCCTGCTGAAAAACCAGCACCTACAAACAGTTCTAACAAGGAAGAACGTGGGATTATTTCTCACACACCAATTGAGATCAGGTTCAAGCCTAGTGTTGCTGAAAGCCCACCCCAGAGTGAATTTGTGAAGTGGAAGAATGTGGTGTAAGTCAGATTTTCGGTGCTGGCAAGACCTGTAAATGCCAGCAGACCTCAACTCAGCATGGCAATGAGTCCCCACGTCTGTTAACCTGACAGCATCCCAGACTAGCTCTGACACAAGCAACCAGTCTATTAAAGTTGATACCACCCTCTCCAAATCCAACTCAGAGCAATGCTATGGGACATCTCCTGCAGCAAAAGCCCCAACTCAGGTCACTGATGAACACGTTGGTGTCTGTCACTCTGCTACTCACATAGATCAAATTCTCCTTGAAGCGCTTACGCAGATTTTCGATGAAAGCAGCTTCACTGGTGAAGTTCTCCAGCAGGACAAAATCCTGCACCCCCACACGGTCACGGGCTGTCAGAGCACTCTCCATGGTCAGCCGAATACCGTTAGTCCCTGCTCCCTGCAACCAAAAGCAGAGGAAGGTTGAGGTATCTCTGGTTTTGTCCACAAGAACCATGAACCACAATTACCCACAGACAACCTAGAAACAGGAGAGGACATGAGAATAGCCCCACTACGACTGTTGAAAACAGTGGTCAACATACACTAACACTTCATCAGTTGCTTTATGCTAATTGCTCTGATGGAAGATGAGCCAGCACTAGGGAAAAGTTACTGTTAAATTTCCAATAATTTAAAATCAATCAAGCAAGCATTTCATAAAAAGAATAAAACTTGGATTTCCTTTCTCAGGCATCCTTTAGCAGGAGTGAGACTGCAATGTGTTCTCTACTTTTCTCTCTCATTTTATCACAGGAAGTCATTTCAAGCTAAGGAATCTTTTATGACTAATGATGATTCATCTCATGAGCAAACAGCTTCACGTCGCTGACCAATTTAAAAGCTCTAGCAAGAGACCCAAAGGGAAAGTTCTGGGAAAACAGAACTAATGAGAAACGGGCACTTCTGCATCCCACGCCACTGAATTTAGAGTGACACACTGACATCTATCCCCTACACCAAGCAACTCTGACTCCCTGACACGCTTTTAAAGGTGACATTTTCAGCATGATCTGGTGGTTCAGAGACAACCATCTTCGGAAAACACAGGTCTGCTGACTTCTTACTTCACGTACTAAACCTCACGTACTAAAACAGGGAGAGGAAATGTGCACCAAGTGACTCAGTCACTACTTGCAGGGAAAATTTCTACACAACAGGCAGATAATGCATGAGACAAAGAAGATGAGAACAGAAACTGGAGACAGGAGATACAACATATTAAACCATTTGCCTCACATCTGTCTGCATTTCTTTACCTAAACCTTTCTTGCTTTGCAAACCCCTCACAGCAAGCACTTTTCTCCTAAAGCATTTCCCTGAAGTACTCCTGCATTTCAGTTGTTATATTCTGGGATGTTGCCATCGCTGGCACAAACACCACTGGCCCTTGTCCCTAGAGGGGTTCACACACTCATAGCAGTACCCAGGCACCCTCTCCTGCAGCAGTGTTACAAACCAGGAGTGCTGGACCCTGGCTGCAACACTGTCATCCAGCCCCAAAACCCTGCAGGATGATGTAGATGGTTTTTGCTGACTCACGTTGTAAGGTAGCTCCTTCCTGCTCCTTCTCAAGATATAAGAGTGGTCAGAGCACAGGGACTGATGGCGTGCAGGGAAAAAAAAATAAAAACAACCTTGGTCAGAAAAAAATTTACCTTAAGTTTTGTGAAGTAGTAATAAAGGCAAGACCCACTGAGGTGTGAATATGGGCCCAGAAGGGAGCATATTCCCTCAGTCTGCAGTTGTTTAGACTTACCAATCATTTACAAATGCACTTTTGCCTATTTCTGCAATTTATAACTGCCTTTCTTCCCAAAAGCCCAGTGCCTGGGCATAAGCAACTGCATTAAAGCAGCAGCTTTCAGAAAGAAAAATTCATTCCTCCTGGAAATTTCAAGTCCAGATCCATTCTAATGGCTCAAGCATGATAAAGAATCATTGTTTTAATTTCCTTTTTTATTTTTTCCAATTAGCCTCATGATCTGGAAGGCCCGTTTTTTGAGCACTGAAAGATCCACTTTGGGAGGAATTCTGCCCATCTCTTTCATCAAGTAATCCTTTTAAAATCCCCAAAACTTTCCAAGTCAGTTCCTCCAGACCTTCAACAAAGTGCTTTGTTGTTGTCTTCTACACCCTTTGCCAAGGTGAAGAAGAAAGGGATAAGCCCTGGAGAAGGAAGGTGCTGAGATAAAGGACAACACTGGCAAAAGAAATAGAGATAAATCACATACAAATAAACTATGCCTAGAAATTAGAATCCTTCTATCAGAACAGTGCAATCCTGGAGCAAGTTTTGGAGAAGGTAAGGGGAACAAAGGCAAAACCAGAAGAAAATAGCTAGTTTTCAAGTGGGCAAGTTTATTAATACAGTTTTAAACCACAGCTGCCTCAAAAGTGACTGGAGAGAAACTTCTACCCTCACACCGTTAATCCAAGTTTATATAATCCTAAACACTTTCAGAGAAAACATCACTTAGCAGTTCCAGCAGCTCTTTCATCAGCCACTCCCTCCAGCTCAGGCCAAGCTGGCCCTGGCTGTACCCATGTCAGGTTCTCCAGAACATAAACTTTAATCACAGTGTTGCAGCCTCCCAAGCCTAAATTCAATGCAAATATAAACATCAGCCATAGACCACAGCTGAGCAATATGTGCTTCTCTGTGCCAACATTTGCTCATTTGCTTTATTGCTTATGTCCCAGTCTACCACCAACTAAAAATGTCAACATTAACTGTTTGACTGCCAGTAACTTCAACAGATGCAACGTAAGGGGAGGAGAAAAGAAATCCCCTCTGCAAACTGGAAACAGAATGGTGATGCAGAAGGAAGAAAGTGAGGAAAGAAGACACTATTAAAAAAAAATAACCACAGTGATGACCATATGTTCCCTCTGAGCATTGTGACAGTAAGGCACTGAATAAATTAACTAAAATGTTAGTTATTTTGTGTTAGCAGGTGGACATCAAATCTGGTGGCTGTAAGTTAATGCTAGAAAACCCCATCTGGGGGGTTAAATAGGTTACAGTGGAGCTAATTAACCACTAAAGCAGTTTGCCTATGGACAGGACTGGCTCCCTTGGTGTTTTTGCAGCAGGGAGGATTCATCTCTGCCAAAGTGCCTGCGGCTGACGTACAGTTCATTTACAACATCCTCTGCTCTGTGCTATGCAAGAGATCAGCTTGGACAACTCCAAAAGACTCCTGGCAGGGAGCATGTCTCCCAGATAATTAGGGGAATATAGGCTGTGAGGGTCTGATTAGACCCTTCCTTGTGTAAATCAGTTTTTCTTGAAGCTGCTAAGAGAGCTCGGGGTAGAGGAGCTGGTGAAAGGACCATCCCACCTGCCCTCTGTGCAGCTGCACCCTTTGGCTTCCACAGGCTCTAGGACTTGTGTAATAAACTAGACTGGAAATCTGGCATGGATTAAAGCTAACTTGGATATTTTTTTATTATTTCAATCCAGTTCATTTTCCCACACTGGTTCCACACACAATCACTCACAATGACTAACAGACACACAGTGGCATGAGACTGAGAACTGCAGTGGAGACAGGCAGGAGCATTTCAGCAGCAGGGCTGCTCCCTCCTGGCTCTAAGTGCTTGTGAAACTACCCCCTAAGAGACAAGTTGGGTGCAGACTAAGGGCTCACCACCACCAAACTGAACACATCTGCTCCTTTGGACTTTGCCCCCCCCAGCACATGTCACTGCAGCAACTACCCATCTCTAAGCCAGACCAACACAACTCACTAAGCCAGCAAGAGGAGCAGGAAAAAAGAAGGTGGTATTTTCCTGTCAGTGTAGTGAGCTGAATCACCTGAGCATGGGTTGGGCAAGTGTCAGATGCAGGGCAGGGAGGACAGGGAGCATGGCTGCCCTTTGACAGTACCAGGCAGTTAGGTGACTAACTTCACCCTGCCTATAGGAATCAAAAGGAGGACATGGCTAACAATCCTTACCTTTGTAGGATATACCATGCTAATGCCACACCCAGCACAGGCTACAAACAGGGAATTACAAAAATCTGAGCAATCTCCATCTGATCTTGGTGCCTGTGGGCTTAGGAGTGCCTGCGCCTTCTCTCAAACCATACGAAAATCACCCTCCTGATGGTCACTCCTGCTTGAGAAAGGACAGGCTGGCTTTTGCCAGGGTGTTTCCCAAATCCACCTCCAGGTGCAGTTCCAAGGGACTCATTCCCACACTATTTTAACCCACTCCTTGCTTTTAATCTCTTCTCCAGAGCCGCCAGCACAACAGTGGCTCACTGCCAGGCGAGGAAAAGCCGTCACTCCTGAATGGTGGGGACCCAGCCAGTGCAATTACCAAAGCAGCACTACTTCCACATGCCTTTTGCTTCCCTGTGACTAAATTTTGGGAAAGACTTTCAGCTGGTGTAAACTGAATGCAGCCTGCAGAGCCAGGTTTACGTTGGCTGAGGTTCCAGCCTTTCTTTGTATTCATACAAGAGTCAACAGGACCAGAAAATACCCTTCATAAAGAGCTCCTGGGAGTACAAAAGCACTCAAGACCATAGCAAAGAGTTTCCTAAACTGAACTAGTAAGTCTCTGACATGTTATTGTGAGGGTGTAAGCAAATATTTTTCTCTTAACTGATGCTAAGTGCCAAAGCATGATAAAGACTTTCCTCTGCTTAGGACTCGGAGATCTAATACACCTCAAAAATGAAAACCAAGATCTTTTGGTCTGCACAACAAAAGCCAAAGTACTTGAGTGACTCAGTGAACCTGAACACATGTGGGAAATTTCCTTTTGTGAGGGAACATGGAGGGCAGCTCTGCCACGAGCACAGGAGTTCAGGGCTGATGTGAGATGAGCAAGAAGCTCCTGTTACCACTTGGTCTATGGCTGTGCAATGCCCACTAGCCCAACATGTGGGTAGGAAGGAGCCTTTCACACCAAAATTTCCCTGCCTTGATTCTCCCAGAGGGGTACCTGAGGGGTCAGTGTTGGCACAGCAATTCCAGACACACATGCTGCCCACTGCTGAGAGAACAGGCAGCACCTGGCAGCTCAGGCACCTCCTCCCTTCCTGGGGCACCCATGAGCCATGCACATGAAAGCACTTGGAGTGAGTGGTCTTGCATGGCACAGGGAAGCTTTATAATCATCTGATTTAGGGAGAGAAGTCACACAATGGAAACACGATTTCTGCTTCCACATCTAAAATGCAGTTTTCCATATTTTCCTCTGAGAGTGCAGTTTTACAAGCTAGCTGGTATGCACCCAGCAGACCTGGAGACCTGGAGCCCTGCACTGCAATTCCTGTGGGAAGCGGGTGCCACATGGGAAGAGGCAGGCATCTCTATCTTGGCATCAAGTGGAAGATGATTGATCTGTGGGTTCCACAAATAGTTACAAAGCCAGGAACGGAAGAACAGGCAAGAACCAAATGTGAATGGGAAACGAAATTGAGATTAGATTCTGGAAGACAATGAGAAGCCTGAACCACGAACGAACTCCTTGTGGGGCGGTGGCAGTTAAAATGCATTTGTCTCCTGGACAGCAGGACATTCTTCACTGCCATGCCAAAGCTGCAGGAAGGAAAAAAAAAATTCCTCTGATTTCTACTCCACTCTACAGCCTGGGAAAGGGTTTGGACATGGCATAGGCTAGACAGCAAAGCAGACAAAAATCAGCTGTTTTCTCCAGGGCCTCAGTTCCTGAGGTGCAGCACGGGATAGCTCTTCTTTAGAGAAAGCAATAATGAAAACAACTGAGGTGGACCTGGACCAAGGGATCTTAGTCAAGCACTTGCTGCCTGCCAGCGAATCCCTGGCAGATGGAAGTGCAGTCACTGAAGACCCTCCTCCCTTTCGCCACACTGAAAGTTAGCTGCACATTTTGGACACAGAAAACTCTTGTTAGTCAACAGCTGGTTGGAAAGAGGGTTCCCTGAGAGACAGCTCCATGACTTCTGTAAAAGTCCTCTGCAACCAAGCACATGGATATAGCTGTGCTTCCTGAAGCTGTTTGAGCTCAGACAGTAACTTACAAGACCCAAATGTCAAGTATTGGACTTGTTTCATGAAAAAACTGTAGTAACAAAATGAAACGTGTTATTTTGCTTTTAATTATGTAAGGCCAATGAAGAGTGGAGTATTTATTTCCCACAAGGTGGTAAGCTGCTCTGAGCAGACAACTTGAGAAAAATCAGAACTGTGACATCACACGGGATCAAAACCAGGTAACAGCTCTGAGGACACAGACTAGCAGAGCTAAAGGGAGCAACTTCAACTTGCAAGAAAAGCTACCATGTCAGCAGCTGCCACCTAAGGACCATTAATAGCAGAATCAACTTTTATTCTTGCTTCTTTCAAAACAACACATCACCAACAATGGAACATCTGGACTCAGGGAGCACTTGCCCACGCTCAGAACCTGCTTCTCCTTCTCTGATCCTTCCCTCCCAATCCTAAACCACATGTTGAATAGATTTAACTATAGAATACAATATTCAAAAAATGGTATAAAGAAGACAGGATTGCCACTTCCCTGACTAATTTCTGTGAACAATTTATTTTGAAGTCTTCCATATTTTAAGTAGGTACAAACTGTAATACATTAAACCATAAAATAATCAGCAATATAGGCTAAGCAAACTTATTTCTGTTCTCACAGATTTGCCAAGACCCCACTAGCAAACTGCCTACAAATTAAGAGTTCTGCCCCCCTCACCTTCCAAGCAACAGAACATTCAATATCTCACCCTAAAATGCAAAGCAGAATGGGAAATGTGAGCAGTGTATCTCCCTGTGTGCTTTAAGTCACGCAGGTTGTGGGGAGCTAGAACTGTGAAAGCAAGAATTTAATGTTTTGAAAAACAATAAAGCAAGGTGTGTATGTTACTGCAATTAATTATGACTCAATATATTAATTACGACTCAACATACTAATCAATGAGATTTGACATTTGACACACTTAGAATAGTAAGGACTCATATCTAAGGAGCTCAAGTGTAAATTAGAAATGCAAATTATGACAGACCAGAAACCAAAGCAAGCCAGGGAAATTTACATGGCAAGCAGGTGATATCATCTGTTCAATGGTTATAACAGTTCTATTTTCTAGACTATTTTTTTTGAAGAGGGGGAAGTAAGTTAGGTAAAAAAAGAGATCAGTTGGCAGCAAAAAGAAAAAAGTAGTTTTAAGAACTGATCTGATGGAGAAGAATATTTAGCCCTAAGAAGGGATGCTGATATTTCAATCAACAAGCTAAATATAAAATAGCAGTAAGAAAAATGAACTAAGCAAACCAGAAAGATCACCAAGGCACGAAAAGTAAATACACTGAATTTCTATATTTAGGGAGCTGACATTTTTGCTCCAGAACAGATGCCACAAGCTGTTGCTAGTTAAAAGCTGGTGCTGGTCACAGTGTGCACAGCAGTATACAGCCCAGGTCACAGGCCTGTGCATCCCCCAGTAGCTTCAGGAGACAAACAGGTGGCACAAAAAGCAAAACCTCAGGTCACTGCCCTTCCGCCTAAGTTTTACCATTGACTTCCAGCTCAGGCCGAGCAAGTGAGAGGGGAGCAGAAACTCAAACACTGGCCTGCAGGCACTTTGCCCCCCTGGCTCCCTGGGAGCTGCAAGCCCCAAGGTGGTGACCCTGTGCTCCCCAAGAGTTGCTGTTGTATTTATCCCCCCAAACGACACATCCTTCCGTCTGCAGCTCTGGCACTGCTACTCCTGCAGCACTCTGCCCTTCCCCACAGCAGAGCTCCCCACCTTCTCCGCTGGATTCCACTCCCCACACCCCCATTCCAGACCACTCTGCCTTTCTGAAGGAGCAGAACTTCCCAACCAGAACAAGCCCTGCAGTGCACTCCCAGGGCACGCCGAGGGCACTTCCACACCCACGCGTTCTCTCGCAGAATACCAAGCACCACCCTGGACAACACTGCTGCTTATCACACTCCCACGGATCACACCTAAACCCCCTTCTCTGTCTCCACTGCTGTACAGAGGTTCCCTGGCTTCTGCAGCCCAACAGAAATCTGCTCCACCTTCAAAGGTGCTGCTGCAGGGAGGGACCAGGCAGGTCATGCCGAAGCTCTGCACGTCCCTTCGGCTCCAAGACCTTTCCTCAGGCAGTGCTAAACACCAGGCTGTTTGGGAAAACATGCAAGGATACCTGAGCTGAGCAGGTATGGGACACTCCAAACCCATGCTACCTCTTCTTTAACAGTCAGAGAATTGCTTAAATCTACAGACGTGACTTTTTCAATCCTTTTCCTAAATTGGGTAAGTTTGCCAGTTAAAGCCCTGAACATTTTCATCCAGGCAAAATACGTTTTTTTATAACGTTCCCACATTCTTGACCTCAACATCTTCCAGTGTCAGTGAATTCTGTGGCCAAATTATGCATTGTCTGAAAATAATCTTTGCATCTCTTTAGCAACTTTTAACTTAGCTGAATGTCCCTCTTCCTATGGTACAACACAGGAAAAGGAGCTCATGATGTGTCTTCTCTGTGGCACTATGGTGTTTTTTTTTTCCTCCTCTCTGACTCATCTCTTTTTCCAGGTAACAACCCTCGTGTTCTCAATCTTTTGCCACAGACTCACTTTCCTAAGCTTCGGGTGGACATGCAAGGGAGGACATACATCTGGGCTTTCTGGTTGCTGCTAAAACAGGGACAAAGTTTTGCTGAAGTAAATACACGATGAAGGAACCAGGTGGCAGTGAGTCCTTAAGCAGTTATTTCCTGCTGTTCCCCAGGGTGGTAGTCACAGAGAAAGCAGCCCACGTCCCTGGGAAGGACACAGAAGTAGCCCAGCACCACCGTGGTACATTCACGTTCTCATGGTCCTTCCACCCAAGCAAAAGCTCCACCCTTTCTTCTCCCCTAACACACAGCATGGCTTTCCCCCCTCTCTTCCCACATTCTCAACTCCCACCTTGGCTTCCTCCTCAAAACACATCTCCTGGGGGTTTTATCCTATTTCAGCCCCTTTCACAGAACTGTCCAGTGAAGGGGTCTGTCACAAACCAGGCGGAAGTACTTCACTTTCTTGGTGAAACCTTGAAAAACTATCTCCCTTCTTCTTAAGCCTAGATAGACCTCTGAAAGCTGCAAAGCCACTAGAACAGTTGAATAACTCTTACCGCGCCTCTGAACTTCATTTCTGCCTCCTGCCAGCTCCCGCAGCACTTGCAGAGACTTCCTTAACTGACGCTGCTGCAAAAGGCAGGAATCTGAGGACAAGTTCTCTCTCCTGTCAGTTGCCCCTTTTTTTTTTTTTCCACGACATTTTCGGTGCAGGCAGGACTCCCTCCCTCCCACCAGCTCCTACTGGAGCCTCCTGGAGAGGGCGTTTTCCAAGGAGAGGGAGAGGAACTCTCCTCCCCTCCCAAAGAGGAGAGACCTACACGCAGGGATCATGCGAGGCAGTGCAAGAGAAAAGGCTGCAGCTGTCCTCTGCCTGCAGCCTGCCTGCGGAGTCCCCGCTGCCCAGCGACAGGGAAAAACGGAAAGAAAAGTAATCACAGGCACTGGAAAACCTGCTGCAGAGCCCAACACACAAAACCACAGCCAACAGGACAGGAAACGATACGCTGCACCACGGCGACAGCAGCAGCACCAGGAGGACTCCTGAACTCCCAACTCCTCCCAACCACAGCACAATCTCCTGGAATTACAGGTACACTTGTAATCGCTCACTCGGCAAATCAAAGGACCACAAAGAGCCCAGGGGTAAGGCACAGTTTGTCTTGTCCACCCCTGCAAGCACTTGGTGTATTGGCTCAGCAGTGTTTTATTCCAGGAACATTTTGGGACATCCACCCTTTGAAACACCCACTCTACATGGAGGTCCCCAAGGTGCCCAGCACAAAATAACCTGCACTACCAAGTACCTGCACTGCCTTCTTAGTAGGACACAGTCAAGCCACTGTTGCCTTTAGTATCAGCCCCTGCAAACAAAAGTAGCAAGTTTAGCTGTCTTTGAGGCCATCAGGGTTTGGTCTCACACACAAAAAAAACATTAGTGGTGTAATTATGCCAATAGCATGAAAAACCACCACCCCAGAGATAAGGGCATTCTGACCAAAAATTAAAATGTTTATGGAACCTTGGCTCGCATTAGGTGCAAAAAGAAAAGATGAGAGACAATGGACACAAGCTGCAAGAGGGGAACTTCAATAAGAGGTTCAGAATTTTTACCATAAGTGCTGTCAAATACTAAAACAGGGACCCCAAGAAGTCATGAAACTCCATCCTTGATGTCATGAAACACCAGACAACACTTAAGGAACTCACCACTCTATGATTCTACAAAACTGCACCTGCAGTTAGGGGCTCTCAAACTTAGGCTAACACTATGAACTCATCAGTGGTGGTTTGCTCCAAAGGCATGCGGCCACATCTGCCCTGAGCAAACATCAGCCTGATCCAAACACCACCAAATTTTCCACAAGAACCTCATAAAAATTAAGGGGAACATAATCTTACCCACTGTGCATCATCTTCTGAAAAGAAACCACTGCAGACTCTCTCTTGCATCTGTTCAAATACTTCTGAAATTTAGGTGCCACACTGAAGTCACCATCCCAGCAGATGTCAGCTGTCACCACCAGCTCCACCATACCCAGGTGAACAGAGCTGGCAAACTGAATAATCCCCTTTTATCAGGGCATTTTGGAGGATGTTACTTTTCTTAAGAGGGGAAGTTTTTTCTCATGACCATAGGGTAACAGAAGAAAGTCACTCTTTAAAGGAAAAATATTTAAATCAAAAAGCTACTTGCTTTACTTTTAAAGCTTGTTAAAGTATAACAAGGCCATGCATGGCCACTACTCAGACAGGAGGCTATTTAAAACCCAAGAAATGTAGCAGATGTTGCCAGTGGTTCAGTGCAGCACTCCTCTCTAATTAGCTCTGCCCCAGAGATCCTGCGCTGTGGTGGATGCCGTTCGTCACAGGAAGAAGGTGCCAGCAGTGAGAAGGATTTGTGGTGATGCTTGGATAAGGTTTCTAAAGAGAGCTGTGGTGCCACCAGCTCCTCTGCCCTCATTAGAGCCCATTTTGAAAAATTACTCGTAGTACCTCTCAATTCTTGCACAACCATTTGGCATGATTTCTATTCACCTCTTATCTTCAGCCACCTGAAAAGTTAGGTGAATTATTAACAGAAGCACCCTCAGGACACATTTCAGAGGTGGGTTTAGCATTGGTCTCTGTCAGAGCCTTGAAAGAATGAGACAACAGTCCAAAGGCCTGCTCAGTGCAGGAGCACAGGTAAGATCAAAGGTAATCTAAGCTACATTTCCCAAGCTGAGCCACATCAGCCATTACTGAATCACAACAGCAAGCCCTGAGCCAGGAGTTTTCCAAGTATAATTAGAGCTGTAGCCTGGCGGCTCCGATTCTTCAGGAGGAGGAATGTCAGCTCTCTCCATCATCATTTCTCAAATCAACCCAGTTGTAGCCAAACAACAGAGTCAATAAAACTCATGTTACAATTTGAAGTTATGCATCAGGACAGTTATCTTCACATTAACAACTTCACCTTTCCCCTAGTTTACACCTCCTAACGCTTCTCAGAACACATCTCGTCACTGAAAATGCCACCTAAGAGGAGAACATACAAGAGCCAAATATTCAGAAGTACAATTTTTATACATTTCCCTCACCTTTTTTTTTTTGCAGGAGAAGCCTTTTATTTATTTTTTATCACTGAAAATGCCATCTAAGAGGAGGCAAGAGCCAAATATTCAGAAGCACAATTTTTACACTTTTCCCTCAGCTTTTTTTTTATGCAGGAGAAGCCTTTTATTTATTTTTTTACTGGGAAGACATTTATTCAAAACATTTTTTTTCTGTAATCAAACTACTGCCCAGGTCTTGTTGGTGATGAAAACACTCCTGTGTGTGGGTTAGCCTAAACTGAGAGGGGAAAAAAAAAAAAGTAAATTGGAAAGCAGAGATAACCAAGATAATTTTGATTTAAAAGATCTTGATCCCGGACTATTATGGTGATAAAACCAGGCTCTTCCTTTCCAGCAAAAGGGCCCAGCCCTTGTCTGTGATTTCTGCTGAGGATGGCTGGCTAGGTCTGTACCACTACTACAGGCAACTACAGGCAGAGGTATGAATCAGGTTTTCCAGGCCTCGCCAGTTAGAAGTGACTCATGTAAACCCTGGATTAGAGCACTGGGATTGCTCTGCTCGTTGCTGATAAGCAGCTGATTCCCTGCATACAATTTCACATTCAAAGCAAGGGGACTGGAAACCTTTCCTGTCAGCCCTGCTCCAACAGGCTGACAGAGCAGTGCGTGACTTGCTAAGCTACACCCGCAAGCAGTGGCCTTACTGAAAGGAAAAAAAAAACCCAAACGACAAAGAGTTTGGCCTCATGAAACCAGCATCAGCAAATGGTCTTCTCTGCTGCACAGATCCTACTGCACAATAGAAATCTGGAGGCGAGAGACGCTGGCTTATGCTATTCAAAGATCAGTGTGGATCACATCTACAGTACTCCAAAAGCAAAAGATACCAAGTTAAGCTATCGATGCAGATATTTTTTTCTGGATTTTTATAATATTCATTATTTCTGCCTTGCAAAAGAACTACACAACACCACACATTCCATAATTAGAAAGCACTTGGCAAAGAGACCATGGGAAACAAACTACCCTAAACAGGCCAGGAATCTGGGAGCCCTTCCTCTTGCAGGTCAGAGGAATGTCTTAAAACCCAGAAATTTCTTTAACCTATCACACGTGTCCTGCTGTCCAGACTATATGGACCTAAAGCTGATTAACATGCCTCAGATTCCTAAAACACCCTATAGCAGAAACTGGAGGTTCTGAAGGACATTTGTTCCATTGCTTAGGAAAAAAACCCTGTTTCAGCAGAGGATGAACATTTGACTGCATGATAAATTTGTGCCCTGCCGCAGAAGGAACACTAGATATTGTAACAGGCTCAATAACGAGGCAGAATCTCTTCTCCATATCATTAGGTCTGCTAAGAATTTTCTGATTTCTACCCTCTGTTTTGCTTGTACTAATGCATCACCTCTTTCCCCATACAGAGAGCAGCCAACTCTCCTGTTAGCAACAGAAGCCTGGACATAGGACATCGGTCCCCAGAGACAGAATGTTCCTGGTCAGTTAAGAAACTGCAGATCTATAAAGGTTAAATCAAAGCCCATTATACTCACTCAAAAGGTTTTTCAAGATGGTAAAAGTTCCTTAATTGCACTGCAAACTTCATGACATCAGGAGTTCTCTGAATTCTCTGATTCCGTGTGAATGCATTTACGCGATTATAGCCAAAAGCTTAAAAATATATTAGGTGTGGCCAAAAGGGTTCAAAAACCAGAAGACAAAGAATATTTAAATTATTATTATTTTGGATTCTAATTTATGCTTTGTAATGCCTAAAACTGTCAATACTGGTTTTGTTTGTTTCAAGAAAGCTTCAACAGTGAGAACACCAAACTTCCTTTCTTCCCAAGCTCAGCCTTTCACAAACAAAAAATATGACCAAAAAATTGACTATTGCAAAAAATGAAGATGGAGATGCTCCTTGGACTCCTACACTTTCTCTGTAAGCATTATTCACTGTTTGGATAGCTCTGATGATGGATGTGTTTGAGGAGTGGCAGATGAAGAAGCATGCTCTTATTTAGTTATGGCTCCCGCACACACACAATAATTCTGGGTCTGTGACGTGAGTGAAAACCGAAACTGGGTTAATCTAACAAATTAAAGATAAATTTTCCTTGTAGCTGCTTTCTGCTGAAGCAGTGAAACAGAAATGGATGACTGACTCTGACAGTGACCATCAGAACCAAGTCCCACTTTATAATTACCAGATGCCCTTAATCTGATGCTGCTTCGTCTCACGCATGTGGCTGCTCTCCCTGCATCCCACTCACGCTGCCCTGGGCCACTGCTCAGGGGGTTTTACAGGACTGCAAGACAGTCGCCTCTTCAGCTGAGTTTACAAACATGCTCTACCCAATCTGAATCCAACAGCAACTGCTGAACTAACTTCAACAGCAAAGAGTTTAAAAACAACAGTTAATTCCGTTTGATTGCTTTGCCCTTACTTTGATAGAGTCATTCGAAGCAGCTCCCCTGCAGAGCTGCAGCCAGAACAAGGGCAGCAGCCTTGAGGGAGCTGTTAATACAAACAGCCTGACTCAGTTCAGCTGATGTGCATTCCTCCCAACTGACTTTCTAAACAGTCACTCCCAGTGGCAGGACCTACATCTTCCTTTTAAGGGGAAAAAATGTTTTCACAGGAAAAATTAAGTGTTCAAAGCCTGTGCATATCTCTGTGCTCTCAGTGACCAATCTCTCCCTTACAAACACGTTCTCTTTGCACACAAAACAACTTCTCCCTTCTTAATATAAAGTTGTTCCTCTTTTTAAACACAGCCATGAGCTTTCTACCACTACCCTGGCAGACTCAGGTGAAACGTCCAATCATGCTATTTCTCACAACAGCCAGGATGAAAAAGAGAACTAGTTTTCCAAAGCATTAGGAAAATTAAATCTGAGAGAAAAAAACACGGCTGAGAAAGAACAGGTAGAACTTTCAGGCTGTAGACAATGCTTTACAGCTCACAGTGGGAGCTGACAGTTCCTATTCCTTCAAATTTCTTTTCCTGCATTTCTAAAAAGAGGCTTAGTGTTAGAAAGGGATTAAGACTGGAAAGCATATCATAACAAAAACTTCTTGTTCTATCGACACTAGATAAGGAAGGAGTGAACACTGGTGCTTTGCCTGCATGCTAGATGAAGGAAACAGGATTTCCCTCTGCTACTCCCTGAGCAAGATCCCAAGGAAATGTTTCTAATAATAGGAAATTACTATATAAGGCCAGATCAGCACTAAACTGTTAGCAGTCTGGAAAAGAAGAACACACAAGAGTACTGAGGAGGGACACAACCAGCAGAGCAGGGCTCCTCACACAGTGTTCTCTGGGAAGGCAGCTTGCAGGAGCCTAAGGTTCTCCTCCATAGGGATAGGCAGCATTTAACCTGTGAGACTTCTCTCCTGAGCAGAGAGGAGCTTCTCCCACAGCCCAAAATAGAAAACCAGATGTACAAATCAGAGCTGCTACATCATGTTTCTATCATGCCCTTGCTTTTCCTCATGAGAGGAAAAAGACAGGCAGAATAGACTTTTAGATCCCCACAGCAGCTCCCGTGAGGCAAGGCTGAGCACAGCTCCACATGGAAAGGGCAGGGAAAGCCACAGCCACGTCCTGAAGCGTGACGTGGCCAGTGCCAGTGCAGAAGGCAAGCTGGCAGCTCCCTGCCTGCCCTTCCTGGGCAGTTTGCTGCTGTGTTTCCTGCACTGGACAGCTCTCTCTCGCTCGTTTTGTTTTAAACTGTAAAGACGTTCGGCACCCACAGAAAGAGCCATTTAACTGAATTTTCCAGGTGTTCCCACAGAACTGTATGTAGTGATGTCTCTCAGCAAGCAGCTGCATATAGCTACAGCAAACTGTGTAAGTCTTAGCAAAACTGTCAGGCTGTCTGGAGCTGTAATTGTACCTCCAGCGCTCACTTTCTACTATCACTTCAGACGAGACAAAACCTGCAAGCCCAGTTAAAGAGAGCTTCCTTCTTCTTTACACAAATGAAAGGGAGTTCCTACAACAATGCTCACAAAGACCTCCTTTGGATAAAGTGATCTAACTGGATCTCCCTGTGAACCCCAGTGAGGGGTATCTTTCCATCTCTGCTTTATCTTTGGTTCAGGCCAGCAGCTCTCAGCTCTCAGTGCAGAGAAGCTTGCTGAGCAAACACAGTCTGACACAGCCCCATAGCTGCCACGGATATGAGTACAATATAAATTCCTATTCAGGTTTATCACCCACTTTTTTTTTTTTTTCTGACAGCAATAGATGTTTGTGACAAAATGCACAAGTAAATTTGTATCCATAGCCTGCCACACTCTCTCTTCTATCTACAAATGCAGCTCCTGTTGGGCAGCACAGCTTCTAGAGAAACTTGAGGCCAAATCCCAGCCAAGATTTTCAATGTGTTAGCTGGCAAGACATCCTTGAGCTGAAACGGTCACTTTGCCACAGCAAAGTTAGGCTGAGAGCCTTAAAAAAACCAGGCTGGGCTACCCTCATGAAACACTCATTGATGAGACAGCAGAAGCTTCTATGTCCCAGCATCGGGAGCTTCACAGTCACAGTGGGAACACAGCTGAAATTTACAATTCCCTATACTGCTCCAGAGGACTGCTCCAGTGTAACCAGGCTCTCAGGTATGTTCTTCACCAGTTGCTCATAGTACCTGGCCAGAAAAGGGTGTGCACTGAAGGGTGTGCTGAGCTTTCCGGGGCATACGGCAATTCCGTCCCAAGAGGATGTTTCGTATTTGACTTATCTTTAGGGACATCTTGATTTCTGAAGATTTTTAAACTGACCTTTAATTTTTATCCAATTAAATACGTCATCTTCTTGCAAGCACAGCAAGGGGTCAAACAAGTGCAGGCAACAGGCAGGTTTTTTTCAGAACCAGTTAACATAAGTGGTTATGACTCTTAGAGAAAACCGACTACAAGAAAACATTTATATTAAATACCCTCATGCCTCCTTTCTCATGTAATAATTATAAAGCAATTCAGAAAGATGGCTTGTGCTGGTACGGCTTGTGGTCAGTGGTATCTGAAAGTTAGTTTTGAAAAACAACATTTTGGGAACAAGCACCCTGTGCATTTAAGTCAGTACAAAGTCTTAGCTTTAAGCCTGGACCCTAACACTGTTGTCTGCTCTACTTCTTTTTCATGCTAACTCAAAGGATGCAGTCAGTAAGTTGTTTGTTCAGTTTCAAAAACTCTGCTCCAGAAGAAATAAGATATTTCTCTTGGCTCTGAAAAGTGAGAATCACAGGTCAGAGACTAGGAGTCTGGAAGCAGAAATCACACATCCCTCCTAATGTTATACTGTTAGGATCCCAAGTTTCCTCCATGTCACTGATGATAATTGTAAAATTCTTCTCTAAGTATAGGACATGTCTGTTTAGAACTGCTGAAACCCAACCAGTAAGTTTATTCTGCTTTTTTTTTTT
>NW_008609190.1:0-18499 GCF_000691845.1 Merops nubicus
TTTTTTTTTTTTTTCTTGTCACTGACTGAGGAACCTGAAATCTTCCAGTGACAGCTGTGTTGGCTGCAGGTGGTTGGCTGCACCTGCCTGAGATGCTTGCATAGTAGGGCTGGGAACTCAGCATTGTGTGAAATTCTCCTAAATACTTTACAAGGAATTCCTTCTAACAGGAAAATCAGATATTTTTCCCAACTTTATGCTCTCCAGCAGAGCATCCTTGAAGAGGGAGTAAAGTCCACAAGATTGATCCAGTACTTGATTTACTTTCATCTTCTACATGAGCTTAGAGCTTTTCAGAAGAACAGCCAAAGACCAGCCACACAATAATCAATGGTGCAGGTTCTTAGAGCATCCTCTGAATTATTCCTTGTCCTGCAGACAATACCCAGTCTCCTTTCACAGCACCATTCTTTTGACCAAAGAAATAGCATACTAGTATGGAAATAGTTCCAGGAGCTTACTAAAATTGGTAACTTTTTGATGACTTTAGTCATATGTTCATGAATGACATATCTGTACAGATGCTTTACACTGGGGCTTTCCTTGTCAGCAGCTTGCAGGAGTAAAGATTGTTGAACACTATGCCAAGTATGTTTGAATGAATTACTTTCTCTAAGGGAGACATCTCTGTATTTACATGCAAGAATTGAACCAAACTTTCCCATAATACCTCAAGAAGAAAAAATGCTATTTCTCTGCTTATTGCTTACCTGTAAGTTGCTAAAGATGTTATTTGCAAGTTTGCCTGTAAGTCTTGCCTTTAGGAAAAATTTCCCCTCTTTTTTTCTGTTGCATAGCTGAAAGCTGTGGAAGCAAATGAAGAATGCATTCACTGCTGCTGAGATATTAACTTTTGTAACATGCCACATTAAGTCTTAAGGGTCAGGATTAATTGCACTATTGAGAGTTGTTACAAATGTTTTACTGAGTAATCACTATCTATTGCATGGATCTCATACCGGTAGATGCATGTGCAGTATGTCTATGTTTAAATTATGACTAAAGGATAGATATCCTGATATTTGTTAAAATACTTGGAAATCCAAGGAAAATAGTGTGTTTCTAGTAATATTACTTCATCTGTTTCTATGCCTTTGCCACGGTTTGGGGTCAGGGCAGTGGCCTTGGTCCACACACCAACCCCTGGCAGTAACTAAACATGAAGTCTTATCACTGCTACAGCCAGTTTATGAAAACGCTGCTAACTCAGACAGAGCAGTTAATTAGAAGAGCTTTAGCTAAAAAGTAAAATCATTGAACAGAACCAGTTCTATTTACCCCAAACCAGGACATTCTTACAGTAGATTGTTTTATTGTTGGTGTTTCACACTGTGAAAACAGTGTATATTGATTAGGAAGCTATTGAAGGAATCACCTAAACGTGGATCAAATGATGGCTGTCCTGTCTAACTGCTAAAGAGAAAATAAACATAGCCTAATGTGGGGGTTGACCCTGACTGGATGGCAGGTCTTTTCTTAATTATGTTATCACAGAGGTGCTACCACCATCAGTGATTGGCTTGGGTTTGGCCATTGGTGTTCCTCTTGGAACCAGCTGGCATTGGCTCCATGGGACACAAGGGAAGCTTCTAGCAGCTTCTCACAGAAGCTATCCCTGCAGTCCTACCCCACTGCCAAATACCAGTACCCTAGTACCCTATACACTTAGTTAGGCAGCATTTGGGTAGAAGACAATATTAGTGTTGGCCTTTGGTCTTTAATTTCTTTCTTCTTGTTTTATCAAGAGACTACATATCAGAGAGGTTCCCTCCACGTGCCATCTGTTTCCTTGCAATTGGGAATGGTAGAATAATTTTCTGAAGAATTGCTGACAAGATGTGGCAAGGGAACAGTAATCCATAAGGATGATTTTTCTCATTAAAGTCACTCAGCTCATCTGTGATACAGCAAGCTTTTGATTTACACTGGTCACCTCTGGAGCAGGGAGGACAGTGACTGGTAAGTTACATTTTTCATTGCACAGACTAATGGTGAGGTTCTTGACAGTAACTGGGATTGCTGTCAGATCTGTTTTCATGGCACAGACACACTTATCTAAGTGACATTATTCTAGTTAGACAGTTTATCATGATAACAGACGTGACCATAGATGCCTCCTGACCTTAGTTACTTTATGATGTCTTAATGTTGGCTGGCTGTTGTCATATCAGTCCTTAGGCTTTTGCTAGGAAGGGCAGGTGGGACTGCACAAGGCCCCTCATGAATTAGAGCAGACCTTTTTTCTTGGCCTTATGGTAAAGATTTGTTGGGTTTTGGTTTATTTTTTTGTTTGTTTGGTTGGTTTGTTTTGTTTTCCATGTGTACCTCCTGCTCTTCTCTCATGAACAGAACCTTAGTGCAGATCACTGCTTCTGGTCTTGCTGAGCAGCCAGTTTATGGCATATTGGCACAGCTGGACATGTCAGGCAGCTGACAATACTTGCAAGCAGACAAAGGAAATTGCTCTAGGACCATTCAAAAATTAAATATCTGCCACAGAAGCTTAAGTGGGGTGTAGAGGGCAAGGAATGATATGATAGATATGAGAGACAGCATCACAAACATGGTGGTTGGAAGTAATCTTGCAGGTCATCTAGTCCAGCCTCCCCCTTAAAGCCTTGGGGGTCTGAGAGCACAGGGGATACATAGGTAAGAAGTATACCTGGACTAAAACAGAAAGAGATGTTCTCTTCCAGTTGAGGAACATGTCTTTCCACAGTAAAATGAAAATTGCTTTGAATTTAGGATCAGTGCTTTGCCACCCCTTTATTTCTATACATCAGTATTTCACAATAAATACCAGCTGTCTTCTCAAGAGGGTCCTCAAAGTACTTGAGAAGTTATGCCTCCATATAAGGTGAAAAAAGAAGAATCCTATATAATGTGGGGGAAAAAAAAAAAGGAATCTATGATTATTGTTTAAATCATTGGCTGGAATAAAGGAGTTATTTCTCTTTCTCTGATAAAGGGCAGCTGCTTTACTAATTTTTATTGTTTTTTATTCTTGGTGTATGTATATGGAGGCTTGGAACAGAGATCTTACTTACATAAAGCTGAGTAAAGAAGTAGAAAAGCCAGTCAGCTTCCAAGCAGAATCATGTTTAGACTTAGCTGCCAGTATTGCCAGGTGAATTTCAGATCTGTAAGTCTCTGTTCCTTCTGCCTTATCCATTGTTAACAGGAGAAAACCAAATGAAAAATTCAAGGTTGGAATTTCAGCCTAAGCCCTGAACAGACTAAAAGATTATCTTAATTTCATGTAGAGGTGAAGTTAAATGAGCTCAGGACATGATTCCATCCCAATTTATGTGGTTCGAGGAGCACTTCTTCTATCCATGCTGATGGCTGGTGGGGGGATGCTATACAGTTTTAACAAGAGTGACAGTCTGCTATTTGTCTTACTTAGCAGATCTGAAAAATAAATACATTTTCATAATGTTTCACTTCAAACTTTGCTTTTAACAGTGGTTATTCTACCCCTTTCTTATCCCAGAAGCTCCAAGAAAACATGAAAATGCAGCTGGAGATTTTAAGAAAGTCAAGATCACAGCACAAGGTAGAGCATCTAGTCTAAGTATCTGGTAGACCAAAGTGTACACACCTTCAAGCAGTAAGAGCCCCAGCTCTGTCATGATGTGGAGGATGTACTGACCCACAATAAGGTGTTCAGCTTTGCTTCCTGGCAATGCACATTTGCTTTGGTTTTCTTGCAAACCCTCTAGTTGGGATCCTCTGGAAATGAGAGCCTAGAGGAACAGCGTGATTGGCTTGAAAGATTATTTTGTTGTGATTGCTAAACCAGCTGCACTCTTCCACCAGCTCACCATGTCAGATTCACATAAGCATGCTCCAGTGCATAAGCACACTTCTAAGATGCTAAATTCAGCCAACCGTCTCTTCACTCCTCAAGGGCTGAGATAAAGAGGAGTGTGAGTGGCAGATACTAGAGGAAGAGACTAGCAGATCACAGAAAGCCAGACTAACTGCTGAGTTCCGAGCCACTTAGTCAGAACCACTTAGTACTGCCTTGATAATTCAGTAAGACCAAGGATATTTTGAGCTAGGTGAATAGAAATGCAAGATTCTAAAGTAGTCACCCCAATATCCCTCTCTCACAGATACGAAACATTAGAGAAAATTTGGTTGTATCAGTAACTCCTAATGAAGCAACATCAACCTAAGAGGATGCTCACAAAGAAAGTCCTAAGGTCCAGCTATCTCTGGTATGGTCTTTCTAAGATGGTCACTGCTGCCTGTTTCTTTTTGGGTCTTTCTCCAAGGAGACAATCTACGCATGTGTGTGACTTTAGCTTGGAATGCATGCTAGCAGTTTTCTAGGATACAAGCTTGTTGAATTAAGATCCCTTACAAGGTCATAATACAAAGCATCTGAGTAAGCCAAACAACTTCCCTTGGCTAACACTGTGTAAACAGAAAAATCTAATTTCTGTTAGCTGCAGCCTTGCCAAGGTTCATCAGAATTAGTGCACAGACTCTTGAACATGCTGGTAACATGCATCTTTGAAAGACTGGCAAATTTTTGCTCAACAAAATGAAAAATAAAACCCCATTTAAGATACTGCATATAAAGATGAAAAATGCATGGTTAAAATTGAAAGCCATAGCAGTGGCACTGTGACAAAGGCGACGTGTCCAAAGAATGGACTAGTGAGAAATTACTTTTGCCAACCTTTTCTTTTCAGAAGTAAAAGGAGTAACTACCTATTTGCAAATACACAATTCTAACTTGTTCATAAATGCCAAGCCTGTCTATGTAAATCACATATGGATTCTTAGAAACCAAATTCTCTTTGTGTCTTTGTTCACTTCCAATCTTCAGTATTTCCAGTGAGTCTGCTAAGGAAACCTCTTCCTTCTGAAAGAATATACTTGCTATGTTTAAACTCATTACTGCAAAGTAAAAATAAGAAATATAGTCTCTAGACTTCTGAAATGTAACCATCTTCAGATTTTTTATTTTCATCCTGGACACAATCTGATAATTTTCTACCTTTTGTATGAGCACAGCTGTGTGTGTATTTCCAAGTTAAATGAGGTTCCAGCAGCTTTGAAATCATCATACAGGGGAAAGTTTAAGAATAAAACAGTGATCACTGATGGTGTCTTTATCATCATGGCTCCTTCTGCTGCTTCTTAGTTGTCTTGCACAGGCAATAAAACGCCTGAGAAGGGCAGCTGGTGATTTCATCTCTGTACCTGGGCCCCTTGGCATGACAGGATCCTTATCTAAACAGAAAGGGGGGATGCTACCACTGTTACAAATTTGTTCATTAAATCAGGCTGATGCTTTTATTTAAAAAGTAATTGCACGTGCTTGGATATTTTTCTTGATGTATTTTTGCTATGTGTTGGTGGATGCATGTGCACAAATACACGCAAAGCTTCAATGCCTTTAAGGAAAGTCCCCAAAATGCAGAGCTTACAGTTTTTGAAGCTAGATGGTAGTCTCGTATTTGACAGCGAATATTTAAATATGTACTGAAAAGGAACACATTCATATTGCCTTTCATTTTAATAAACATGGTTATTTGTATCTTATGTTTTGTGAAGACTGTCAAATGATAAGGGAATCAAGACAAATGTCTGCATTCTGAGAACATGCTGAATAACTGATGGAAGAAAAACCAGTTTTGAAAAGAGATTTGCAACTGAAAGGTCACATGGCAGTAAGGCAACTTGTTTAATGTACCAAGAATAAGATAATTTAACACGCTTCTCAAGGCTTCTGAAAAAAAGGCTGAGAGTTCCTCTGTGCCTTGTGTTATGGCATTGTATTGGGGGGCTTTTTAAGACACCAAGACATGGCATCATTTAAGCAAACATGTCCCATCCTGATGTTCACCACTAAAACGACTTAGAGGATTACATCAGAAACTGACGTTGACTAGAACAAACATTTAATGTTTATGCAGAAGGCTCTACCTTATACCAAATGTGTACACTGACAAATATATTACAGTATTAGCATTTTAGCATGCATCAGCAGATATTGTAGTCTGGGCTTTGATAGCTGTTGGAGAGAGGGATTCTAGCTATTTATCATCTCCAGAGCAGAAGGGCTCTGAATGTTACCATTGGCACTTACTAAGGCATTGACTGGCTCCCACTTTGATGCCCCATGCAAGACAGAAGGCATCTTTCCCATGCTGCAGCTCTGTTTAGATTCTCCCAGTCCTTCAGTTTACTGTAAGGAAGCTTAGAGGGAGTCACAGTTTCTTTTTGGTTTTATTTTCCAGACCATTTTCTGAACTGAGTGGGGCAGAGGATGTCTTGCTGAATAGAAGGCTAGGAAAAGATTGACCACAAGCACAGGTTAAGTACATCTTATTCACTGAAGTTCTTGCCCCAAGGTTAGAGGGTTTTGTTTGAAATGCACCTCTTTGGGCTGATATTACTAGATCAACTTGCTATGCTCATTAACGAGTGTTTCTTGGTCAGGCTGTCCCCCTGTGCTAGTTTGATTGTTGTGTATGATATTGCTTGCATTTGCATAATAAAGTTACACTTATTTGATGAGACTGGGGCTGTATTCTTTACTCCTTGGCTTCTCACTTGCAACCTCCATTAATCTCTTGTAGAAATAGTCTGTAGAAATTAGTATACTGCTAAATAGCAAGAGAGAAGTTACATGGCTGAGGCAGAACATTTTAATTTATTAAAGGGGAATCTTTTAGATATCAAATCTATATACACCCATGAAAGATACCAGGAAGGTAAAGGAGCACACCTCCCACCAACTAGCCTTCTGTATACTGCTTAAAATCTTATTTTCTCTACTTTGGCAAAGAAGTATTAGCAGGTCCCACTGAGTTTAGAAAAGAACAATAAATGAATTAACAACCATGGTCTGAATGATACCATGGAAAGTGCTGTGCAGCTTGAGCACTGTAGAACTTTCTGTACACAGTATTTTCTTCTAAATTGTTCCACTGGGTGGCACAACTCCTACATTTCCTTTTTCCAAGATATAACTCAATATTTGAATACATTAAACCATTTTGCTGTATTATTTTTGCTGGCAGCTGCAGCCTTGAGTCCTGATCACATTGCCTAGCCAGAGGAAATAGGGACTTAACCTAATTGGAAGCCAAGTGCCACTGTACTGTCTTTAATCCAAGACAAAAACTACCTTCCCCTTTTCTTCCAAACTGTGGTTATCTGACTTTGAACAAAATCTAATGTTAGGAAAACATGTAGCTCAGGACTTAGGAGCAACTAAAGCTTTCCACAGACAAAACAGTTTTATTTCAGGAAAGAAAGCAGAAAGTGTCTGCTCCCTGGATGTGAACTACTTCATGACCTGTATTTTAAAAATTCTTCTGAGACCCTCATGCTTCCCAGAGTGGAAGTGGTAAGGAAACTGTCCTGCACTCCATATGGATCCACCCACAGTCTTTTACGAAATCTTTGCCAGTGGCAAGGAAGAAATCAAGACCTCCAAATCCTGTCTGCTCAAAGGAATGTCAGAGGTCATGACGTTTGTCTCTGTGTGGCTGCCTTCCTGATAAAGAATATCTGAGTTTGGCCTTCAATATTATAAAATGCTCTGACAGAGTAACAAGACCCACCTGCTTCCAGCTCTTTCAATTGTTATTTGTTCCCCAATCCTTCATTTTTTTAAGGCATTTCCTTCAAAAAATAAAATAAAAAAATCAATGTATTCCCCACTAACTGCTCTGAAAAGCAGCTGAGCCCACCATAGTCCCCATTTCTAAACCTATGAAGACCTTCAAACCTTAGAACCAGTTGAGTGTCACAAAAATCTTCTTTTAAGTTATGTGTTTACTGTCTCTCATTATGTATAATTATGATCAAGGAGAGAAATTCTGTGACGTTTAAATGAAATGTTCTGTTATAGTGGATCCTGAGGTATTTTTAGATGTTGTTTCTGTTATTTATAAGTCTGGCACCTCGGGAAAGCAATTCCACAGTGTAGTGGTTGGCTCTCTGTCAGTTCTGCCCCTACCTCCATTTGCTTTTGAGCCTAGGGGTTAATTTCAGTGAAATCTGAAAGAAGGAGGAATAGGTAGGACATACAAAGTGAGTCTCTGGCTTGACTACATCAGTACAAAATCTGGGAGAACTGGCCTGTGACTGTAAGAGAACTGCACAAATGAAGATGTCTCTGAGAAAACTCACACCTTATATGTAACATTTGATTGTAGCAAATCAGTCAAAATGTACCTGACCATCCAATCAGCATTTGTGCACTGCCACATTAGCTGTAACTCTTCTTTCTAGCTGTCTCTTGCAGGATGCAGATGGAAATATTGCTGCAGGAACTGGGTCATGACAGTAGGGGACAAATCTATAAGAATATAATTTCATTAGCTATGCTACTCATGCAACAACTAATTTTTAATGAAAGAAATGTCTCAGTAGTCAGGTTCACGTACATTTTTTCTGCAAGAGCCTAATGCTTTTTTCTTTCAATACACTATTTTTTAATTTTTCAAATAAATATACTTGGGGTTTGTAGATTAAATTCTTTTTTCCTAAAATCCTGCTGTGGTAGAGTTAGCTTCTTTCTAACTAGAAAAGGAGCAAGGCTGTAAAGGACAGCAAGAGACAGCTCCAGAGCAGTAAATCAGGATTACTTACTGAAGCTCATTAATCTACTCATATAAGCAAATTCCTACACCTTATTTTTGTGTCTGGAGTGCTTCAACTTTTGCCTTTCTTTTATAGCTACAGCTGCTATGCCCCCAGATCTTTATACACATGGGACAAATTCTCCCTGACTTCAGTAGAATTCTACCAGCCAGAAATTTTGCTTCTGGCCTTCTCTAGGACTTAAATTCTGTGTGTTGGAAGAAAATGTCAGAATAGACTCAGGAGAAAAAGAAATACAAAAAATATCCATCTGTCTAAATTATGGGGGAAAAAAAAAATAAAAGTGGGAACTGGTGCTGGATTATTTTTGTTTAAATTACATTTTATATTTTCTTGGAAATCTAAATGTGGCTTTAGCTTTTTCATGTTAAAAAGCATATCTAAAATATTGTTTGGAACAGCAGACACTTAAGAGAAAGCTGATTGGAATGGAAATTATAAATGTCTTTTACTGCTAGATGTTGTGTCCTAAAATAAAAGATGGCATTTTTAGGAGAAATAAGGAGGGCATTAAAAAAACCAACCAAACAAACAGGTTTTCCATACTTATTTTTTTCCCACTTCTAAGAAGACTTCAAAGGACAACTTTAACTTCCTTTTAAAGAAAAAAAAAAATGCTACAAATGTGAATTATCTTGCTAAAGAACTTTGGTTTCTTAATTGTATTTAACACTTGTGTTGCTTCCACAGTTCCAATTATTCTGATGTACCCTGATGGCATGTATGCAAATCAACATCCTTGCTAGCACTCACGTTATTAGTTCCCCAGTTCTGCCGCATCTCTGGCTAAAGTGCTGTGGCTCTGCTGAGGGCCTGCCCCTGTGGACACCTGCCAGAAATGAGGTTCTGTGAGGGCTTTAAATGAGAAGGAGGGAAATTACAGAGATGAAGTTGTTAGGATATATATAAATATATATCATAGAATCCTTTAGGTTGGAAGGGACCTCCAAGATCATCAAGCCCAACCCTTGAGCCATTAGGGCTCTAAAGTCCTCTGCTAAAACAGATCAGAATCTGTCAGGGTTGGAAGGGACCACAAGGATCCCCCAGTTCCAACCCCTCTGCCATGAGCAGGGACACCTCCCACTAGATCAGGCTGCCCAGAGCCTCCTCCAGCCTGGCCTTAAAGACCCCCAGGGATGGGGCCTCAACCACCTCCCTGGACAACCCATTCCAGGGTCTCACCACTCTCCTGGGGAAGAACTTCTTCCTCACATCCAGCCTGAATCTGCCCACTGCCAGCTTTGCCCCATTCCCCCTAGTCCTGTTGTTACTCGATAGCCTAAAAAGTCCCTCCCCAGCTTTCTTGTAGGCCCCCTAAGATACTGGAAGGCCACAAGAAGGTCCCCTGGGAGCCTTCTCTTCTCCAGACTGAACAGCCCCAACTCTCTCAGTCTGTCCTCACAGCAGAGCTGCTCCAGCCCTCGGATCATTCTCGTGGCCCTTCTCTGGACACGCTCCAGCCGCGCCACGTCCCTCTTAGTGGTTTTTATTTTTCAAAATGCATTTTTACTGCTGGCAAACACCAGCTCTGAACGTGATTGTACTGGTAGACACCTCCTTCTAGTGATACAGTTTTTCACTTTGGTTAGGGAATAGATGAAAAAGATGCTGACCAAAACACTGTTTCCAGGGGAAAGTGTATGTCTACTAACTTACCTTCTTGGCACTTCCACCCTCAGCTTAGTTTCCTTCTTCAAAATCTTCATTGGTTTGGAAAGGAGGGTCAGACTTTTGATTATTACATACAGCAATCCCAATGGCTGTAACTTGGAACTTCTACTCATTAGAAAATGAAACATTTTGTATTATTTACTACACAGGACATTTTAAAAAATGAACTATTATCTAAAAATAGCCCAGATCTTATCCAACAGAGCAGCAATGAATGTTCATAAAAAATGTGAGAGCTCATTATTATTTGTGGCTTCTCATTAGGGTGTGAATCTAATCCTTTAAACTCTAAATTGTTGGGTTTTTCTTTCAAGCTGTTTCCCTAGCTCTGACGCTAGCCCGCCTAGCTAGATGCATAATTAGTTTCAACATCAGAAGGACTTCAAATAGAACAGTGCTGTGAACTGGGTGGTCTGGTTGCTTTTAAGTGTTAGCCTACTGCAAAACTGTTAGACATGGAAAGCGTGGGGGTTTTCCTGCAAATTTTACACCCTTGCTTACACAGGTAGTGTTGGCCTTGATATTAAAAAAAAAAAAAAGAAAACCAGTAGATGTTTTTAATTTTTTTTTTTATAAGAGAAAATAGCATCAAATCTGTGTTAGAATAGTTATCAAAGTTCTTTTAGTAGCTAGTTCCAGGCAAGAAATATTCGACAGGGGAATTGCATTGGGTACAGGCAATGAAGAACACATTAAGAATAACTGATGTTAGAGAGCTTTTTGCTCTGGAGTGGATCATTAACTTCCTAGTGATCTCTTGGACTGTTCTAGTATCATCTGCAAGGAAGGCAAGATTAAGGTCAAGGAATGTCATGAAAAGGGACTGTTCAGGGTACGTCTGTAGGATGTGTTGGGTTTGCTATTAATGTACAGAAATTTCTGCTATTGGGTCACCTATATGGGTGTTCTTTGAACCATCTAGCTCAATACTAGTGCAAATAACTTTACAGTGTGTCTTTGATGGCAGGCATTTCCAAGCAGAAAGTATATTTCTCTGCAGTAACAGAAATAGAGGCACATAGGTAAGTGGAACTATAAAAGCAAAGAAAATAGAGAAGGGACATGGTGAACCTTGGAATAAATCCAGCTTCTGTTGCAGCCAGCTGGTGGCATTTAGATACCTATCTATCTGTTGCATTATCCTGCAGGATGCTTTCAAGGCCTGCAGCTTAGCAAAGTACATAGTGAATGTACTTCACAGCCCTGCAGCAGGGCTGTGGCAAAAAATCTGGCAAACAAACTGAGGTGGTTACTGCTAGCCATAAAGGATAAGGAGTATGGGGACTGTAGTAACTCAGGTCATGTAAGAAATTGCAGAGAGAGATGCAGCAAGGAACTTTACAAATGTCAAGGGACAGAATGTACAGAAGAGAAGGTAAGCCCTGAATGATTTTGAATGATGGATTTGATGTTAATGAAACCAGAAGACACCACTTATCTTTTGCTGTAGAATTAGTTTGGTTAGGGTTTTTTTTACTATTTTTAGTTTAAAAAAAAAAATAAAAGTATTAGGAATGTTGAAGAAGCAGGTTGACATAGCAAGATCTCTACTCATTACTTGGGGAAGAGTTCCAAAACCAATATTTGAAGAAACAAGAGAGATTTTTGTTAAGGTCCATTATTTATATTAATGTCACCCCCAAAGGACTCACATTGGCTTATGAGTTCTCACAAAGAGTTAAAAAGTTCCAGACTGCTGAAGAACACAGGGATGACGTAAGGAAACTACTAAAATGTAGATCAGTCTCTAGAGGAATAGTCTGTAAAGGAAGTGGGATGAAACTCAAAAAGTTAGTGCTGGAGTGAACTCCTTCAGTCCTGAAGTTAGTAGTGTGATGGGTGGTGTGTGTGTATTCAGTGGGCTTCCTGTACACATCAGCTTGCCAAAGGGGGATGGGAATGATATAATGCCCATCTTCTATTTCAGTGTGTTCACACCAGTTTAACTACACCATAACTCACAGAAAGGTTTTCTCCAGTGCTGTTCCCCAGTGGCATGATGACACATGACATTAGATGTAACCAGTAATATCTTTTGTATCAGTATGCTAAGTAAACTTTATACTTTATTTAAAGAGAGAAAAGTCTGGACGGAACAACCATGAATTCAAGATGTTGAGGTTAATAGGTCAAAACCTAACCTAAATAAAACTCTCAATGAGAGTTTTGCCTGGGCAAGGGCTGTGGGACTTAGCCTTAAGAGAATTAACAAGGCACATCAGGTCTCTTCACTGTTCTGATTGCCAGAAGCCTGTCTGGACTGTGTCCAGAAATCCATTCTCAATCAGAGCAGATTAAAGCAGCTAATACAGGAAATGATGTGTACTGTTTCACATTGTCTGCTCTGTTTTCATCTAGACAGGTACAGTAATAACCATATAGAGAAAATAAGAAGGGAAGCTGCAGAATTATTTTAATCAGCTGATGTTTTTCTCATATACCTGTTTTCTGGGAAAGAAATTATTTTCAAGTAATTGTAAGCTGACTTTTATAAATCTTGTTATAGTTCTTTCTTCACCTGGAGAATTCTTTTTGATCTTTTAAAGCTGGTGTGGATCCTTCCCCTTTTAAAGAAAAAAAAAATCTCATAAAATGTTTACAAGTCTTGTTTATATTCCCATAACATTTTTCATTATGCTGTGACAGCTTCACTGAAAAATTATTTTAATTATCTCAAAATGAATCGCACAAAGAGAGAATATGAAAATATAAATCTTATGTTTGACTGTACTTTAATTGCTTCAGCTAATGAAAGAGGCATGAGATAGCTACACAATGTGAAAGCTAAATTGCATGAACAATATAAGCAGTATTTGAAATGTGCTGAATCTGTAGTCCTCGCCCTGTGTCAGAGGGAAGATATGGGGACTGTACCTGTTTTGCAGTGCTCATTTTCTACTCCTGATATGGTGAGCTAATTTCAATGGGAAATGGTGTTGAAAGCACCTAGTAATTATCTCCTCTGTTCTCTAGGTCAGCAGCATGGAGACATTAATGAACAAAACAAAGCAAATTTATATTCCAGAAGCCGTGAGCCCTCTCCTGCCACCTACCAGCAAGAGTTCAGTTATGCCAGTGCTTCTTACATGACAGTGTTTTAGGAACCAATGCCTTGTATATATTATGAAAGCAAAAAGTCTATGGATCATAGCAAGTAACCTATTCCTACCAAAATATCTGTGAAGCAAGATAAAAGTGGGCACCAGCAGACAACAGAATTAGTTTAAATATATACACACATAAAAAGTCAAATCTTTAGGTCTAATTAGACATTGTCTGTTCCCACAGTAGAATTTTTTGCTTCACCAAATCCCAACCTTGTGATCTTTGAATGAATTTTATCTTTTAGATAAAACTGCACACAGGTGTTTTGCAGACTTCTGAACTTTCAGCTGTTTAGAAGCTATTGGTCAAAGGTGATGAATTCAACAAAGAATGAGGATATGCCAGAAAACCAATGTTTGAACTGTTACTTTGTCCGTGTCTCTTCCACCAACAGAATGCAGGAGTGCTGCAAGGTTATTAACCAACAAATCTCCCCTCTGTAGTCTAAAAATATCTCCCAATTGGGTGCCTCTGTGAAATGCCATGTGTTATAAATGGCAAAGCTGATTTCCAACTTACAGGGATAGTGAGGAAGGGCTGCAGGAGCCTTGATATTTAGCAGACTGGTAACGGACATGTTGCTGTACACGTAGCTAGTCCAGAGTAATTGTTTTCCTTCCTTAGATTAGATGCTTCTTATCTTGTGATAATGTCATAAGTCAAAATCCTGCTGTTGCTTATCGTTGTCTTTATAGGGCTGTTTTGGTGTAGGTTTTTTTTTTTTTCCCTTCTTTTTCAGTCCCGGGATAATAATCTTCAATAATCTTTAAATCTCAGAGGGTTTTCCCTTGGTTCACAAATATTGTACTGAGTTGTAAATCTGTGAGATTAGTGACAGGCATTAAGGGAACTCGCTGACTCAGGAAATTAGTAATGATTAGGAGAGGCTTTCAATTCAGTCAAACCAGCAGTGACAAGACATTTTTGCCATCTGATGGTTGTTTTAGGTTCATACTGGCCCTAGATACTATGAATTTATATAGCACGTTGCCACTTCTGCTAGAATTAGTAGCAGAACACCTTCTGTGTGTCCAACAGGAACAGTTTCATCCAGTGTAGCAGTGGCCAGACTTGTCATTAGTGTAAATCAGAGTGATACTGCATTCTCTCACGCCAGCAGTTCATCTGAATTTACATATCTCTAATACCATGACATGAGGGCACCAAGCCAAAACTGGGAGACTTTTTCTGGAAACACTAATCTCTGTGTTGTTCCTGGGAGAAAAGATGGGTACATATGTAATTAATGCTGTCTTCCCATATGGCATAAAACCACACAGGACGATCTCAGTTTCTCACAGCATCTAAACCAGCATGGCACACTGTGTGTCCAGGGTATAAAGTGTGTTCATACTCAGCTATGTTATTTCAAACTGTTAAATATTTTTCTCCTAAGAATACCTTTTCTAGTTGAGATTCCTTTTCCTCTGCTCAGCACCTTGTGGTCCAGCAGTCTGTCACTTTGCTGTGTTGCATTAACCTGTGTCGGGCAGCACGATAATCTGATTCTTTGTCAATATGAACACTCTTGCTGTAGGGGACATCATTCCATCTTCAGCTTCCTCTCTTCCATGGTAGTGCCATCCCATGGGAGTAACCTCTCACATGCTGTTGAAGCAGTGCTCGGGTTGCTAATGGATTTTGTTGTTATTTGGTTGGCTTAATAAAAAAAAGAAAATTTCAAGTATTATATATACAGAACACTTATATAAGTCAAACAAAGAGGCAGCACTTTCAGGGGTCATGTTGCAGACACCAGTTACACACACATAGCAGAGAAACCAGCTGATTTTTACAATGTCATTCCATGACTATGAGTAGTCTTTCCTCAGCTGAACATGTACTGTGCTGAATTTGGTCCAAGCTGTTGATTTACCTAAGGAATGTCCCACCAGTGAGTGGCACTGTGTGTATAGATACTATCTATATCTAAATGTTTACATTATCTGTTATTTCATACTCATCAATACCATTTCAAAGCTTTATAGCCTTTCTAGACTGTAGTTTGGGACAGAGAGTTTGGAATCTGTTATTGTGTGCTCTTGCTACTAATTCTGCTTCACTATAATTGATGTAAGTGTTTACTTAGCTCCCTCCAGTGACTCGATGAGCAAATAAGTCCATGGTGTGCTATCATTCTAGATATTGCAAAACAAGTTACCACAAAAGGCAAGTTCAAGTCTTTAAGTGAGATTATATGGAGCATTCTGCAGCATAATGAGTAAATACTATGTGCTGAACCCATTGTAGCATATAATAAACAGAACATTTGAGATTTACCCCATAATTCTGCTATTATTTAATATTAATACTTTCTTATGCTTGGCAGAATTAATGTGTGAATGTCAACATTAAGTGGGAGTGAATAAGCTCCACACTTCTAAAAGAGCATTAGTATTTTTAGGAGAAAAAAGGAGTAACTTCAGAATCTGAATTCATTTTGTGAGCTGTATTGAAGATGCTCCTTCAATCTTTGTAAGGATATGCAGAAAAAAAAGCTAGCTATAATTAACTGTGGAAGCAAAAGTATTATATGCTGTGTCCTGAGGAAAATCTGTGTGCTTTAACTAATGTTAGACAGAACAAACTTAACTGAGATGGGGTCCATTTGTGAAAATTGTACCCTTTAAAACATATATTTGAAGAACAAAAGATACAATTGTTTATGAGCTAAATCGAACCAGTAAGTGCTCTTGGAGCTGAAAACGCTGTGCAGATAAATTGCTGTAGTATTCATAATATGAACAGGAAAAATAAAGAAAGGCCTGTAAAGAAAACCAGTTAGACATGCAGAGGGAACCTCTAGCCCCATGGAAGTAAATGCAAGTTTTACAGCTGATTCCAGCTGTACCATGACTTAAATATGTCAGAATGAAGATTTGTGAGAGGTTCTTTGAGTTTGTGCCTCCATCTCTGAAAAAAAGATAGTGTTTGCTGTGTGAAGAATTATTTTTTAAAATTTCTTAGTACCTCACCTCCATTCCTTAGGTATTTCAATAAAACCAAACCAAAAGGCCATGAAATTGCTCTTAATAAGGTTGAGACACATTTTGAGTGGTTATAATTTGCTATGTGTTTTATGGCAGCATCTAGGAGGTCCCCCTCAGGACCAAGCTGTCACTGTGTTAGGTTGAACCATCACTAACATAGTGCCAGCTCCATAGAATTAAGAGAATATAAGAAGTTAGTATAAAACTTCATGAACTGGAGTCAGGCTGAAGGCAATGACAGGAATCTGCATCCTGGCTAAGATGTTGTTGGCATCTCGTTTTCTCAAAAATAAATAAGTAAATAAATAAATAGAACTTAAAAAAAAATTACAAATCCAAAAAATTTTCATTTGCTTCTTCACTTTTCTATACTTTACACATTTTCTCCATTGCCCTACAACTTCTTCTACCTTCAGTGGGAAAGCAATGAAGAAAGGGCAGAAGAAAAAAGAATGAGGAGAGGAAAAAGTTGAAAACAAATTCACATTGTTATCTTGAAATTATAAAAAGATGCCAAAATTGCTAAAAAGAAGAAATCATGTTTTCACACGAATACAACCTGTGGAAAAAAACAGTTTTAAACAACTCCAGTGCACAGAGGTTTATCTATAATGACAAGCTTGATGTGTAGAGCTGGCGAAATCGTGGTCCAGTGTATGGTGATACACACCAGTCAGAACAAGGGCTGTTCCCTCATCACCTAGAAGGAAAACTTTTCTAGTATGTTTATAATTTACAAGTACCCAAACCAGTTTTAGGAGGAGGGAAAAAAAGTTAGTCAGCATCTTCTACAAAAATATGTGCTTTCTGATGGAGATGTAACAATAACAAGATCAAAAAATTACTGGATAAAGACTGTCAGGAAATAGAATATCCTGAAATTTTGTTTCTGAAGGGTGCTTAATGGCAACATTGCACCAATTTTATGTACAAGGAATTTTATAGAATAAATAATTTTCTTATGGGCCACATAATTTTTCATTGTGCAATGAAGTAATGCAAATTACAATATATTCCTATTCCAACTGGCAGTGAAGGAGCATGATGGTTTCATGAGCATTAACCCCTTCAGTGGGATTTTCTTTTGTCAGTTCCCAGGTGTGGGAAGTTGTGTGTCTGTCTTTCTGTGTGTGTTTATAAACCATGACCTCTGGCTCTGCTGGAAATACACATATTCATCAGGTAAGATATTTATCATAGAATCATAGAATCCTTTAGGTTGGAAGGGACCTCCAAGATCATCAAGTCCAACCCTTGAGCCATTAGGGCTCTAAAGTCCTCTGCTCAAACAGATCAGAATCTGTCAGGGTTGGAAGGGACCACAAGGATCCCCCAGTTCCAACCCCTCTGCCATGAGCAGGGACACCTCCCACTAGATCAGGCTGCCCAGAGCCTCATCCAGCCTGGCCTTAAAGACCCCCAGGGATATGAGCCTGCATAAGTTTTGCCCAAGTTGAAACATTGTCTATCATTTCTTGTTGTTTATGCAATCTGGAGAAAATTAGGCAGGAAAAGGTGGATCAGAGAAGCTGGCTTTGCACAGTGTTGTGATTATGATAAGAGCATTGCTCATTTGTGTCTCTGGTTCCAGAGGAAATGTTGTTCTGGAGCTAGGGAGCCACTGTGATGCCCAGAATATCTTCTAGGTTTGAGCTTCCTTCTCCAGCAGCTCAGTCTTCCCTACAGCTCTCCAGGCCAAAGGCAGCCACAGCCAGTGTGATCCTGGTGTACCTGCTGGCCCTTAGGGGAGTGGTGAGGACCTCTTTCTCCTTGCTTTCTGGCTCCTGCTCTTCTCCTAGCAGTTTATTTGGTCAGGGTGGACACAGCTGATGCTGGACGTTGTCCTTGTGCACTGAGTGGCAGGCCAGGGCCACAGAGGGCTCAGGAGTATGCAGACAGAGATCAACCTTGTGGCTCTCTAATCCGTGAGGCTCAAGTCTGAAAATCAGATCAGTGACGAAGTAGCAGAGCAGTGCACTCTGTGGCTGAAGAAGGAAACTGTTGTCTTCTGCATTAGTTCACTCTGTACCCTGGAGACAGGTGGTCTTATCCCTGGAGAGTTGCTGAGGAACTTCAGTGGAAGCTCTGTGGGCAGG